>NW_028126863.1:0-67657 GCF_965231255.1 Vanellus vanellus
GGGAGGACAGGGAGGGGGACAGGAGAGGGAGAGGGGTGGGGGGGACAGAGACTGGGATGGGGACAGGAGAGGGAGAGGGGGGGACAGAGAGGGAAGGGGACAGGAGATGGGGGGACAGGGACAGGGATGGGGACGGGGACAGGAGAGGGAGGACAGGGGTGGGGACACGGAGGACACGGAGATGGGGACAGGGATGGGACGGGGACAGGGAGGCCACGGGGTGGGGACAAAGAGGGGACAGGGAGAGGGATGGGGAGGGGGACTGGGAGAGGATTGGGAGGGGGACAGGGACAGGGAGGGGACAGGGAGGGGGACAAGGAGGGGACAGGGCAGGGACAGGGCCGGATGTGGCACAAGGACAGGGAGGGGACAGGGCTGGATGGAGATGGGGGGAATGGGAGGGGACAGAGATGGGGACGAAGCTGGGGACAGGGATAGGGATGGGGCTGGGAGGTGACAGGGCTGGATGTGGCACAGGGACAGGGAGGGGACAGGGAGGGCCGGAGGATGGGGACGGCGTGGGGACAAGGACAGCGCAGGCAGGGCACGGGGACAGCGTGGGGACGCTGTGGGGACGGGGATAGGGACAAGGCCGGCAGGGGGATGGGGACGGGGATGGCGTGGGGAGAGGGAGGGGACATGCAGAGGGATGGCGCGGGGACAAGGACAACCCGGGGACGGGGATTAGCATGGCACATGGACACTGACGGCGCCGGGGCCAAGGGCGGCTTAGGGACGGGGACGGAGGTGGCAGGGGGTGGGGACACCGCGGGGACATCACGGTGGCGACAAGGGGGGGGGGGTGGCCCTCATGTCCCCTCATGTCCCCCCCGTGTCCCCCCCCCCCCGTGTCCCCAGGCTGGTGTCCTCGGTGCAGGCGGTGATGGCCTCCACGGCCGGCTACATCATCTCCTCCTCCTGCCACCACGTCATCGACGACCAGTGAGTCACGGGGGGGGGAAGGGGGACACCCCACCCCCCCCCCACCCCCCCCCAGCACCCATGGGTGCCCCAAATATAGCGCCCCCCCCCCCCAAACCCTCCCCATAGCGGTTCAGCACCGGAGCAGTGGACAGCGCCCTCTCCCTTTTTGGTTTGGGGGGGGGGGGGGGGGCGCTCCGGGACCATTTTTTGGGGGGGGGCTTTTTGGGGGGGGGGGGAGGGGCCTCCTAGGTCCCTTTGGGGGGGGGAGGGGGGAGGGGCGTCCCGGATGTGGGTCCCTCCCTGAGATGTGGCCTTTAATAAGGGGGGGGGGGGGGGGGGGATTAAGCGGGAGCAGCTGCGCGAGGGCTCAGCCGGGATTAACCTGTGGGGCTTTTTTTGGGGGGGGGGGGGGGGGGGGGAGGGGCCTCCTGGGTGTCTGGGACCCCTCTGGGGAGGGGGGAGGGGGGAGGGGGGAAGGGAGGGGGGGGAAGGGAGCCACGCGGGTCCCAAATTGGGGTCCTCAAAGGGTCACCCCCCCCCACCTCCGAGGGGTTGATAATGGGGAGACCGGACACGTGGGGATCCCCAAATTGGGGGTCCCCTAATGTCTGAGTGCCCCAAATTGGGGGTCCCGGATGCCTGCGTCCCCCCAAGGGGGGGGGGGACAATGTGCCCCCAGACCCCCGTGTCCCCCCAAATTGGGGTGCCCAAGGTCCCCCCAAACGCCCGTGTCCCCCAAATTGGGGTCCCGAATCTCCCGCGTCCCCCCAAATCGGAGTCCCCAAGGTCCCCCCAAACGCCCGTGTCCCCCAAATTGGGGTCCCGAACCTCCCGCGTCCCCCCAAATTGGGGTGCCCAAGGTCCCCCCAAACGCCCGTGTCCCCCAAATTGGGGTCCCGAACCTCCCGCGTCCCCCCAAATTGGGGTGCCCAAGGTCCCCCCAAACGCCCGTGTCCCCCAAATTGGGGTCCCGAACCTCCCGCGTCCCCCCAAATTGGGGTGCCCAAGGTCCCCCCAAACGCCCGTGTCCCCCAAATTGGGGTCCCGAACCTCCCGCGTCCCCCCAAATTGGGGTGCCCAAGGTCCCCCCAAACGCCCGTGTCCCCCAAATTGGGGTCCCGAACCTCCCGTGTCCCCCCAAATTGGGGTGCCCAAGGTCCCCCCAAACGCCCGCGTCCCCCAAATTGGGGTCCCGAACCCCCTGTGTCCCCCCAAATTGGGGTCCCCAAGGTCCCCCCAAACGCCCGTGTCCCCCAAATTGGGGTCCCGAACCTCCCGTGTCCCCCCAAATTGGGGTGCCCAAGGTCCCCCCAAACGCCCGTGTCCCCCAAATTGGGGTCCCGAACCTCCCGTGTCCCCCCAAATTGGGGTGCCCAAGGTCCCCCCAAACGCCCGTGTCCCCCAAATTGGGGTCCCGAACCTCCCGTGTCCCCCCAAATTGGGGTGCCCAAGGTCCCCCCAAACGCCCGCGTCCCCCAAATTGGGGTCCCGAACCCCCTGTGTCCCCCCAAATTGGGGTCCCCAAGGTCCCCCCAAACGCCCGTGTCCCCCAAATTGGGGTCCCGAACCTCCCGTGTCCCCCCAAATTGGGGTCCCCAAGGTCCCCCCAAACGCCCGTGTCCCCCAAATTGGGGTCCCGAACCTCCCGCGTCCCCCCAAATTGGGGTGCCCAAGGTCCCCCCAAACGCCCGTGTCCCCCAAATTGGGGTCCCGAACCTCCCGCGTCCCCCCAAATTGGGGTGCCCAAGGTCCCCCCAAACGCCCGTGTCCCCCAAATTGGGGTCCCGAACCTCCCGTGTCCCCCCAAATTGGGGTGCCCAAGGTCCCCCCAAACGCCCGCGTCCCCCAAATTGGGGTCCCGAACCCCCTGTGTCCCCCCAAATTGGGGTCCCCAAGGTCCCCCCAAACGCCCGCGTCTCCCAAATTGGGGTCCCGAACCTCCCGCGTCCCCCCAAATTGGGGTGCCCAAGGTCCCCCCAAACGCCCGCGTCCCCCAAATTGGGGTCCCGAACCTCCCGCGTCCCCCCAAATTGGGGTGCCCAAGGTCCCCCCAAACGCCCGTGTCCCCCAAATTGGGGTCCCGAACCTCCCGCGTCCCCCCAAATTGGGGTGCCCAAGGTCCCCCCAAACGCCCGTGTCCCCCAAATTGGGGTCCCGAACCTCCCGTGTCCCCCCAAATTGGGGTCCCCAAGGTCCCCCCAAACGCCCGTGTCCCCCAAATTGGGGTCCCGAACCTCCCGTGTCCCCCCAAATTGGGGTGCCCAAGGTCCCCCCAAACGCCCGCGTCCCCCAAATTGGGGTCCCGAACCTCCCGTGTCCCCCCAAATTGGGGTGCCCAAGGTCCCCCCAAACGCCCGTGTCCCCCAAATTGGGGTCCTGAATCTCCCGCGTCCCCCCAAATTGGGGTCCCCAAGGTCCCCCCAAACACCCGTGTCCCCCAAATTGGGGTCCCTCAAAGTCCCCCAGACGCCTGGGTCCTCCCAGTTGGGGTCCCAAACCTCCTGTGTCCCCCCAAATTGGGGTCCCCATGGTCTCCCACATGCTGGGGTCCCCCCAATGGGGTGACACTGGGTCCCCAGACAGCTGGGTGCCCCAAACTGGTGTCCCCAAGGTCCCCCCAAACACCCATGTCCCCCAAATTGGGGTCCCCCGAAGTCCCCCAGACGCCTGGGTCCTCCCAGTTGGGGTCCCCCAAGGCTCCCCAGATGTCTGGGTCCTCCCAGTTGGGGTCCCAAACCTCCTGTGTCCCCCAAATTGGGGTCCCCAAGGGTCCCCAGACGTCTGGGTCCCCCAAATTGGGGTCCCAAAACGCCTGTGTCCCCGCAGTTGGGGTCCCCAAATGCCTGGGCCCCCCCCAAGGGGGTGACACCAGGTCCCAGGACACTTCTGTCCCCAAAATTGAGGTCCCCAAGGTGTCCCCAAATTCCTGGGTCCCCCAGATTAGGGTCTCCAGACACCTGGGTCCCCCCAGGAGGGTGACAATGGGCCCCCAGACCCCTGTGTCCCCCAAATTGGGGTCCCCAAGGTCTCCTGGGACACCCGGGTCCCCCCAAGGGGGTGACAGGGGGTTCCCCGGCCGCCGGGCTCCCCTGATGTCCCCTGATGTCCCCCCCCAGGCACTGGCTGGCGGGGGCGTACCCCCAATTCGCCGTCCCCTACTTCATCTACGACGTCTACGCCATGTTCCTGTGTCACTGGCACCGGGGACGGGTGAAGGGACACGAGGTGGCACCTCCCCCGTCCCTGAGGGCGGCCGCTGGCGCCTACCTGCGCAAGGACCTCCTGATGGTGCTCCACCACGCCGCCATGGTGCTCGTCTGCTTCCCAGTGGCCACCGTGAGTGGGGAGGGGGACATCAGGGCTTTAGGGACACTTTGGGGACCCTTTGGGGACACAGGGATATGTTGGGGCCATGGGGTTGGATGGAGGGCTGTCACCTTGGGATGGACGTGGTTATGGAGGTCCACCATAGCTCCGTGGCGCTCGTCTGCTTCCCGGTGGCCACTGTGAGTGGGGACGGGGCCGTCAGGGCTTTGGGGACCCTTTGAGACCCTTTGGGGACACACGGATACGTTGGGGCCACGGGGTTGGATCAGGGACATGGGATGGAGGGCCATCACCTTGGGATGGACGTGGTTATGGAGGTCCACCATAGCTCCGTGGCGCTCATCTGCTTCCCGGTGGCCACTGTGAGTGGGGACGGGGCCGTCAGGGTCTTGGGGACACTTTGGGGACCCTTTGGGGACACACGGATACGTTGGGGCCACGGGGTTGGATCAGGGACATGGGATGGAGGGCCATCACCTTGGGATGGACGTGGTTATGGAGGTCCACCATAGCTCCGTGGCGCTCATCTGCTTCCCGGTGGCCACTGTGAGTGGGGACGGGGCCGTCAGGGTCTTGGGGACACTTTGGGGACCCTTTGGGGACACACGGATATGTTGGGGCCACGGGGTTGGCTCAGGGACGTGGGATGGAGGGCCGTCACCTTGGGATGGACATGGTTATGGAGGTCCACCATAGCTCCATGGTGCTCATCTGCTTCCTGGTGGCCACCGTGAGTGGGGACGGGGCTGTCAGGGCTTTGGGGACCCTTTGGGACACTTTGGGGACACACGGATATGTTGGGGTCATGGGGTTGGATGGAGGGCTGTCACCTTGGGATGGACGTGGTTATGGAGGTCCACCATAGCTCTGTGGTACTCATCTGCTTCCCGGTGGCCACCGTGAGTGGGGAGGGGGACGTCAGGGCTTTGGGGACACTTTGGGGACACTTTGGGGACACACGGATATGTTGGGGCCATGGGGTTGGATGGAGGGCTGTCACCTTGGGATGGACGTGGTTATGGAGGTCCACCATAGCTCTGTGGTGCTCGTCTGCTTCCCGGTGGCCACCGTGAGTGGGGATGGGGCTGTCAGGATTTTGGGGACACTTTGGGGACCCTTTGGGGACACACGGATATGTTGGGGCCATGGGGTTGGATGGAGGGCTGTGACCTTGGGATGGACGTGGTTATGGAGGTCCACCATAGCTCTGTGGTGCTTGTTGACATCCCCATGGCTGTAGGGATGGAGGTGGGGACATTTGGGGACAATGGGATGGGTTGGGGACACTCAGGGCTCTGGGATGGGGACACATCCGCTTGGGGTGGACGTGCTCATGGAGGTCCACCACGACCCTGTGGTGCTCATCACCTTCCCCACGGCCATGGGGAGCGGGAATGGGGATGGTGTCCCCTTGGGGCCACCTCAGGGCCACCTCAGGGCTGTGGGGACACCTCGGGGACAGCGGGAGATGGGGACAACCCGGGTTGGACACCCCCATCCCCTCATCCTCTAATCACCCCATGGCCTTGTGTCACCTCTGTGTCCTCGTGTCACCCTGTCCCCTTGTCCGTCCCCCCCCCCCGTGTCCCCCGTGTCCCCCCAGCTGTGGCGCCAGGGGAAGGGTGACTTCTTCTTGGGGTGTCTCCTCATGGCCGAGCTCAGCACCCCCTTCGTCTGCCTCGGCAAGGTCCTCATCCTGGTGAGTACGACCACCGAAGGTGGCCACAGGGCCCCGACCCCACGGGCCACCAAGGAGGACACCTTGGGTGGCCAGGGGGCCTCCAAAGCCTTTGGGTCCTCATACCGATGTTGGGTGGCCATGGGTCCTTCAAGCCCTGGGTGGATGTGGGGTGGCCGTGGGTCCCTCAAACCCTGGGTAGATGTGGGATGGCTATGAGTCTCGCAAGCCCCGTGTCCCCAGGAGACCATCTTGGTTGCCCATGAGTCCCTCAACCCCCGGTTAGATGGAGATGACCCCCACCTCCCCAAGCCGTGGTGCCCCCAGGAGAACATCAGAGGTCTCCATGGGTCCCTCCACCCCATCCCCACGTCGGGTGTCCAAGTCCCCAACCAATGTCCCCAGGAGAGCATCTCAGGTGTCTACGTGTCCCTCAACCCCCCGCTAGATGGAGATGACCCCCACCTCCCCAAGCCGTGGTGCCCCCAGGAGAACACCTGAGGTCTCCATGGGTCCCTCCACCCCTGAGGTGCCCATCCCCACGTCGGGTGTCCGAGACCCCAACCCATGTCCCCAGGAGACCATCTTGGTTGCCCATGAGTCCCTCAACCCCCGGCTAGATGGAGATGACCCCCACCTCCCCAAGCCGTGGTGCCCCCAGGAGAACACCTGAGGTCTCCATGGGTCCCTCCACCCCTGAGGTGCCCATCCCCACGTCGGGTGTCCGAGTCCCCAACCCATGTCCCCAGGAGAACATCTCAGGTGTCTACGTGTCCCTCAACCCCCGGCTAGATGGAGATGACCCCCACCTCCCCAAGCCGTGGTGCCCCCAGGAGACCATCTCAGGTCCCCGTGGGTCCCTCCACCCCATCCCCACGTCGGGTGTCCTCGAGTCCCCAACCAATGTCCCCAGGAGACCATCTTGGTTGCCCATGAGTCCCTCAACCCCCGGCTAGATGGAGATGACCCCCACCTCCCCAAGCCGTGGTGCCCCCAGGAGACCATCTCAGGTCCCCGTGGGTCCCTCCACCCCATCCCCACGTCGGGTGTCCTCGAGTCCCCAACCAATGTCCCCAGGAGACCATCTTGGTTGCCCATGAGTCCCTCAACCCCCGGCTAGATGGAGATGACCCCCACCTCCCCAAGCCGTGGTGCCCCCAGGAGACCATCTCAGGTCCCCGTGGGTCCCTCCACCCCATCCCCACGTCGGGTGTCCTCGAGTCCCCAACCAATGTCCCCAGGAGACCATCTTGGTTGCCCATGAGTCCCTCAACCCCCGGCTAGATGGAGATGACCCCCACCTCCCCAAGCCGTGGTGCCCCCAGGAGACCATCTCAGGTCCCCGTGGGTCCCTCCACCCCATCCCCACGTCGGGTGTCCTCGAGTCCCCAACCAATGTCCCCAGGAGACCATCTTGGTTGCCCATGAGTCCCTCAACCCCCGGCTAGATGGAGATGACCCCCACCTCCCCAAGCCGTGGTGCCCCCAGGAGACCATCTCAGGTCCCCGTGGGTCCTCCCCTCCCCCCTCCCTCACCCTCCCCCTCTCCCCTCCCCCCCCGCAGTACCAACGCCAACACACGGCTCTCCACAAACTCAACGGGGTGGCCCTGCTGCTGACCTTCCTCCTCTGCCGCGTCCTCCTCTTCCCCTACCTCTACTGGGCCTACGGCCGCCACCGGGGCCTCCCGCTGCTCCGCGTGCCGGCGGCGCTCCCCCCCGCCTACAACCTCGCCGCCGCCGCCATGTTGGCGCCGCAGCTCTACTGGTTCGCTCTCATCTGCCGGGGGGTCTGGCGCCTCTGCCGCCCCCCTCCCCCGCCCCCGCAGCCCCCCTGAGCCCCTCCTCCTCCTCCTCCCTCCCACCCCCCCCCTCCTCCTTTTGGGCCCCACACCGCTATGGGGTGAGATTGGGGGGGGGGGGGAGGGGTTGTGTGGGGCAACCCACCGGTGGGGAATGGGGGGAGGGGGGGTTGGGGGGTGTCTATGGGGCAGCCCGAGGTGTCTATGGAGGTTCTTATGGGGTAATCGGGGGGGTCTATGGGGCAGCCCGGGGGGGGGGGGGGGTCTATGGGGCACCCCATGGTCTCTATGGGGCACCCTGACCTCCCTATGGGGCACCTTGGGGCATCTATGGGGCAGCCTGGGGGGTCTATGGGGCAGCCCGGGGTCTCTGTGGGGCACCCTGACCTCCCTATGGGGCACCTTGGGGCATCTATGGGGCAGCCTGGGGTCCCTATGGGGCACCCTGAGGGGTCTTGGGGCACCCTGACCACCCTATGGGGCACCTTGGGGTATCTATGGGGCAGCCTGGGGGGTCTATGGGGCACCCTGACCACCCTATGGGGCACCTTGGGGCATCTATGGGGCAGCCTGGGGGGTCTATGGGGCACCTTGGGGGGCCTTGGGGGATCTATGGGGCACCCCATGGTCTCTGTGGGGCACCCCGGGGGGTCCTGGGGGGTCTATGGGGCACCCCATGGTCTCTATGGGGCAGCCTGGGGGGCTCTATGGGGCACCCCATGGTCTCTATGGGGCAGCCCGGGGGGGGCTGGGGGGTCTATGGGGCACCCTGACCTCCCTATGGGGCACCCTGGGGTATCTATGGGGCACTCCGGGGGATCTATGGGGCACCCTGGGGGGTCCTGGGGGATCTATGGGGCAGCCTGAGCTCCCTATGGGGCACCTTGAGGTATCTATAGGGTGCCTATGGGGCACCATCTATGGGGCAGCCCGGGGGGTCCTGGGGGATCTATGGGGCAGCCCGGGGGTCCCGTGTCGCTATGGGGCGCGCTGCCGTCCCCGTGTGTCCCCACACCGCACAGGCACCCCCGGGCGGGGGGTGGGGCTGGTGCCCCCCACGCCTGTCACCGTCCCCACGGGGTCCCCGGGGTGTCACCGTCCCCCGGGTGTGTGTCACCGTCCCCACGGGGTCCCCAGGGTGTCACTGTCCCCACGGGGTGTGTGTCACCGTCCCCACAGGTGTGTGTCACCATCCCCACAGGGTGCCTGGGGTGTCACCGTCCCCCGGCTGTGTGTCACCGTCCTCATGGGTGTCCCCCGGGGTGTCACTGTCCCCACAGGTGTGTGTCACCATCCCCCGGGTGTCCCCAGGGGTGTCACTGTCCCCACGAGTGGGTGTCACTGCCCCCAGTGGTGTGTGTCACCGTCCCCACGGGGTCCCCGGGGTGTCACCGTCCCCCGGGTGTGTGTCACCGTCCCCACGGGTGTCCCCAGGGCTGTCACCGTCCCCACGGGTGTGTGTCACCATCCCCAGGGGTGTGTGTCACCGTCCCCACGGGGTCCCCGGGATGTCACTGTCCCCCGGGTGTGTGTCACCGTCCCCCGGGTGTCCCCAGGGGTGTCACTGTCCCCATGGGTGGGTGTCACTGCCCCCAGTGGTGGGTGTCACCGTCCCCACGGGGTCCCTGGGGTGTCACCATCCCCCGGGTGTCCCCAGGGGTGTCACTGCCCCCAGAGGTGTGTGTCACCGTCCCCAGGGGTGTCCCCAAGGGTGTCACCGTCCCCCGGGTGTCCCTAGGGGTGTCACCATCCCCCAGGTGTGTGTCACCGTCCCCTGGGTGTCCCCAGGGGTGTCACTGTCCCCACGAGTGGGTGTCACTGCCCCCAGTGGTGGGTGTCACCGTCCCCACAGGGTCCCCGGGGTGTCACCGTCCCCCGGGTGTGTGTCACCGTCCCCACGGGTACGTGTCACCATCCCCCGGGTGTCCCCAGGAGTGTCACTGCCCCCAGAGGTGTGTGTCACCGTCCCCTGGGTGTCCCCCGGGGTGTCACTGTCCCCACGGGTGTGTGTCACCGTCCCCACAGGTGTGTGTCACCGTCCCCACGGGGTCCCTGGGGTGTCACCGTCCCCACGGGTGTGTGTCACCGTCCCCACGGGGTCCCCGGGGTGTCACCGTCCCCCGGGTGTGTGTCACCATCCCCACAGGGTGCCTGGGGTGTCACCATCCCCCGGGTGTGTGTCACCATCCCCTGGGTGTCCCCAGGGGTGTCACTGTCCCCATGAGTGGGTGTCACTGCCCCCAGTGGTGTGTGTCACCGTCCCCTGGGTCCCCCGGGTGTCCCCAGGGGTGTCACCGTCCCCACGGGGTCCCCAGGGGTGTCACCGTCCCCCGGGTGTCCCCAGGGGTGTCCCCATCCCCGGGTGGGGGTGTCACCGCCCCCAAGGTGTCACCGTCCCCAGGGGTGTGTGTCACCATCCTCAGGGTGTCCCCAGAGGTGTCCCCATCCCCGGGGTGGGGGTGTCACCGTCCCCCAGGTGTCCCCAGGGGTGTCCCCATCCCCGGGGTGGGGGTGTCACCGTCCCCCGGGTGTCCCCAGGGGTGTCACCGTCCCCGCGGGTGTGTGTCACTGTCCCCCGGCTGTCCCCGTCCCCTCCCCCGCGGCCGCCACCGCCGGACCCTCATTAAAGACCTTTGGGGACGTCACCGGTGTCCTCCTTTCTGGGGGGGGGTGGGGGGAGGGGCAGCGCCGGGGACCGCGTGACATCACCCACCAGTACGGCCTCCTCCCCCCTCCCAGTACAAACTGGGTCCCGCTCACTCCTCCCAGTACAGAGGCTGTCCCACGTCCCACCAGGGGCAAAGGTCTTCTCCAGAGCTTTGGTGGCCCTCGTGGTGGCTCCTCCTCCTCTTCCTCGGTGGCCCTCGTGGTGGCACTTAGACCCGGAGAAGGTCCCAAGGGCCACCATGGGGCGGGGGGTGGGGGGTGACGGAGGAGAAGACCCCTCCCACGAGGGCAGCAGAACCTCGAGGTGACACCCAATGGGGGGAGAGAAGAGGAGAGGGTGAAGGTGGTGGAGCTCATGTGGTCAAAGGTCACCGTAGGGTGGAGCCAACCTCTGGAGATCCGCCCCCCCAAAGCTCTTCTGGGATCTTCTCTCCCAGTCTGGTGACCCAGTTGGGATCGTGGTGGCCACCCACAACCACCCGACCTTGGAGACCGTCCACCTTCTCGCTGGTGGACCACTGGGCGGTGGAGAACGCTGAAGTTCTCAAGAACTTGGTTGCTTCAGTCTTCACTGGTGACCACCACGGACCTCCGGAGGAGATCTGCCCCACCACGGACCTCCAGGGGGAAGATCTGCCCCACCACGGACCTCCAGGAGGTGGCGGTGGGGATCTGCTCCACCATAGATCTCCAGGGGTTGAAGGTGGAGATCTGCCCCACTGTGGACCTCCAGGGGGAGATCTGCTCCACCATGGACCTCTGTGGGCTGCTGGTGGAGATCTGCTCCACCATAGATCTCCAGGGCTTGAAGGTGGAGATCCGCTCCACCGTGGACCTCCAGGGGGAGATCTGCCCCACCGTGGACCTCCAGCAGGTGGCGGTGGGGATCTGCTCCACCATAGATCTCCAGGGGTTGAAGGTGGAGATCTGCCCCACCATGGACTTCCAGGAGGAGATCTGCTCCACCGGGTACCTCTGTGGGCTTCAGGTGGAGATCTCCTCCATGGATCTCCAGGGCCTGAAGGTGGAGATCTGCTCCACTGTGGACCTCCAGGGGGAGATCTGCTCCACCGTGGACCTCGGTGGGCTTCAGGTGGGGATCTGCTCCACCATAGATCTCCAGGGGTTGAAGGTAGAGATCTGCCCCACCGTGGACCTCCAGGGGGAGATCTGCTCCGCCATGGACCTCTGTGGGCTTCAGGTGGAGATCTGCCCCACCGTGGACCTCCAGCAGGTGGCGGTGGAGATCTGCTCCACCATAGATCTTCAGCGGCTGAAGGTGGAGGTCTGCTCCACTGTGGACCTCCAGGGGGAAATCTGCCCCACCATGGACCTCCAGGGGGAGATCTGCTCCTCCATGGACCTCCAGCAGGTGGCGGCGGGGATCTGCTCCACCATAGATCTCCAGGGGTTGAAGGTGGAGATCTGCCCCACCGTGGACCTCCAGGGGGAGATCTGCCCCACCATGGACCTCTGTGGGCTTCAGGTGGAGATCTGCTCCTCCATGGACCTCCAGCAGGTGGCGGTGGGGATCTGCTCCACCATAGATCTCCTGCGGTTGAAGGTTGAGATCTGCTCCACCGTGGACCTCCAGGGGGAGATCTGCTCCACCATGGACCTCTGTGGGCTTCAGGTGGAGATCTGCTCCTCCATGGACCTCCAGGAGGTGGTCTGCTCCCCCATGGACCTCCAGGAGGAGATCTGCTCCACCATGGACCCCTGTGGGATGCTGGTGGAGATCTGCCCCACCATGGACCTCCAGGAGGTGGTCTGCTCCCCCATGGATCTCCAGGAGGAGATCTGCTCCACCGTGGACCTCCAGCAGGTGGCGGTGGGGATCTGCTCCACCATAGATCTCCAGGGGTTGAAGGTGGAGATCTGCCCCACCATGGACTTCCAGGAGGAGATCTGCTCCACCATGGACCTCTGTGGGCTTCAGGTGGAGATCTGCTCCACCATAGATCTCCAGGGCTTGAAGGTGGAGATCTGCTCCACCGTGGACTTCCAGGGGGAGATCTGCCCCACCATGGACCTCCAGGAGGAGATCTGCTCCACCGTGGACCTCTGTGGGCTTCAGGTGGAGATCTGCCCCACCGTGGACCTCCAGGAGGAGATCTGCTCCTCCATGGACCTCCAGGGGGAGATCTGCTCCTCCATGGACCTCCAGCAGGTGGTGGTGGAGATCTGCTCCACCATAGATCTCCAGGGGTTGAAGGTGGAGATCTGCCCCACTGTGGACCTCCAGGGGGAGATCTGCTCCACCATGGACCTCTGTGGGCTGCTGGTGGAGATCTGCTCCTCCATGGACCTCCAGGGGGAGATCTGCTGCACCATGGACCTCTGTGGGCTGCTGGTGGAGATCTGCTCCACCATAGATCTCCAGGGGTTGAAGGTGGAGATCTGCTCCACCATGGACCTCCAGGGGGAGATCTGCCCCACCATGGACCTCTGTGGGCTTCAGGTGGAGATCTGCCCCACCGTGGACCTCCAGGAGGAGATCTGCTCCTCCATGGACCTCCAGCAGGTGGTGGTGGAGATCTGCCCCACCATGGACCTCCAGGAGGAGATCTGCCCCACCATGGACCTCTTTGGGCTTCAGGTGGAGATCTTCCCCACCGTGGACCTCCTACGCCTCCCCCCTGCGCCGACGGGTGCCGTGAAACCACCCCTCTCCCCCTCCCCCCCCCTCCCCATCCCGCACCTCATTCCGGAATGAGGTGGACACGGAATGACGGACGCGGTGGGGGAAGAGCTCTCGGTGGGAGTGGTGCTGCGGAGGTGGACCCGGAATGACGGACGTTGATGGAGTCAATGGTTTGGGAAGAGCTGACGGTGGGAGTGGTGCTGCGGAGGCGCCCACGGAATGGTGCGACGTTCCGGTGGGAACCAGAGAACCTGAGGTCAGGGTAAGGAAGAGGAGAAAGGTTTAGTCCGACCAACCCGTGGAAGTCTCTCCAGATCCGTCACCTCAAGTGGCACCGGGAACGTCAACGCCCCCTGACGCTCACTCCGAGGGGAGCCCGGCAGCATGCGACTGCCCGGCAGGTGTCTGACCTTAACCCCACCCAGAACCCGACCCAGAACCCGACCCAGAACACGACCCAACCCGACCCATAACCAGACCCATAACCCAACCCAACCCATAACCCAACCCAACCCATAACCCAACCCGACCCATAACCCAACCCTACCCATAACCCAACCCAACCCATAACCAAACCCAACCCATAACCAAACCCAACCCATAACCCAACCCAACCCTACCCATAACCCAACCCAACCCTACCCATAACCCAACCCATAACCCAACCCAACCCATAACCCAACCCAACCCAACCCATAACCCAACCCAACCCGACCCATAACCCAACCCAACCCATAACCCAACCCAACCCTACCCATAACCCAACCCAACCCATAACCCAACCCAACCCATAACCCAACCCGACCCATAACCCAACCTTACCCATAACCCAACCCAACCTGACCCATAACCCAACCCAACCCATAACCCAACCCAACCCATAACCCAACCCAACCCTACCCATAACCCAACCCAACCCATAACCCAACCCAACCCATAACCCAACCCGACCCATAACCCAACCTTACCCATAACCCAACCCAACCCAACCCATAACCCAACCCAACCCATAACCCAACCCAACCTGACCCTTAACCCAACGCTCCCCATAACCCAACGCTCCCCATAACCCAACCCAACCCATAACCCAACCCAACCCTACCCATAACCCAACCCAACCCATAACCCAACCCAACCCATAACCCAACCCAACCTGACCCATAACCCAACCCTACCCATAACCCAACCCAACCCATAACCCAACCCAACCCGACCCATAACCCAACCCTACCCATAACCCAACCCAACCCATAACCCAACCCAACCTGACCCATAACCCAACCCAACCCATAACCCAACCCAACCCATAACCCAACCCAACCCGACCCATAACCCAACCCTACCCATAACCCAACCCAACCCATAACCCAACCCGACCCATAACCCAACCTTACCCATAACCCAACCCAACCTGACCCATAACCCAACCCTACCCATAACCCAACCCAACCCATAACCCAACCCAACCCAACCCATAACCCAACCCAACCCATAACCCAACCCAACCCTACCCATAACCCAACCCAACCCATAACCCAACCCAACCCATAACCCAACCCGACCCATAACCCAACCCGACCCATAACCCAACCTTACCCATAACCCAACCCAACCCAACCCATAACCCAACCCAACCCATAACCCAACCCGACCCATAACCCAACCCGACCCATAACCCAACCCTACGCTGAACATAATACCTTAAAACTAACCCCAACCATTACCTGACCTTGGCCCTGCCCCGACCCCGGGCGAAACCCTGCCCCCAACCCTAACCTTAACCTTACCCTACCCAACCCCCAACCCCAACCTAACTGAAGTCTAACCCCAAACCAGCCTAATCTCTACTTAAACCTTAACTAACCCTGACCTAACGCTTCTCCTAACCCATCTCGCAAAGCCGACACCACCTGTGTAGCGACCCGGCCAGGTCGGAGAGTTGGCCGGAGAGGAACCTACCGAAATTCAAGAAGGTTAAAACGTAGGGTGCTGCATCTGGGAAGGAATAACCCCACGCGGCAGTACAGGTCGGCGAGCGGCTCTGTGGAAAGGGACTTGAGAGTCCTGGTGGCCAACAGGATGGCCACGAGCCAGCAATGTGCCCCGGTGGCCAAGAAGGCCAACGGTATCCTGGGGGGCATCAAGAAGAGTGTGGCCAGCGGGTGGAGGGAGGTCATCCTCCCCCTCTGCTCTGCCCCGGGGAGGCCACATCTGGAGTACTGCGTCCAGTTCGGGGCTGCCCAGTTCAAGAAAGACAGGGATCTGCTGGAGAAGGTCCAGCAAAGGGCTACGGAGATGATGAGGGGACTGGAAGATCTTTCGTATGAGGAAAGGCTGAGGGAATCGGGTCTCTTGAGTCTGGAGAGAAGAAGACTGAGGGGGGATCTTATTAATGCTTTCAAACACTTAAAGGGAAGATGCCAGCGGGATGGGAGGAGTCTTTTTTCAGTGGTGCCCATTGATAGGACGAGGGGTAACGGGCGCAAGCTTGAACATAGGAAGTTCCATCTTAACGTGAGGAGGAACTTCTTCACTTTGAGGGCGGCAGAGCGCTGGCAGAGGCTGCCCAGAGAGGGGGGGGAGTCTCCCACTCTGGAGCCGTTCCAAAACCACCTGGATGCCGTCCTCTGCCACTGCTGGAGGTGCCCCCGCTCTGGGAGGGGGGGTTGGACTGGATGATCTCCACAAGTCCCTTCCAACCCCGACCTCTCTGTGATTCTGTGAAATTGGATTTGAAGGGTGGCCTGTTCGGTGGATGAAGGACTGGTTGGATGGTCCCATCCAGGAGGTAGTGGTCCAACGGCCTCACGTCCAGATGGAGACTGGTGACAAGTCCCTCAGGGGTCCGTACTGTTCAATACCTTCATCAAGGACGCAGGCAGTGGGATCGAGCGCCCCCTCAACAAGTATGCTGAGGACACGGCGCTGAGTGGTGCGGTTGACGCTCCCAAGGGACGGGATGACGGGATGTCATCCGGAGGGACCCGGACAGGCTCAAGAAGTGGATCCGTCTGAACAGCACGAGGTTCAAGAAGGCCAAGCCGTGGGTCCTGCAGCAGGGTCGGGCCAATCCCTGATCTCCATACAGCTTGGGGGATGAAGGGACGGAGAGCAGCCCTGCCGAGAAGGACTTGGGGGTTCGGGGGGGGGGGGGGGGGGGGGATGAGAAGTTGGACATGAGCTGGCGACGTGCGCTCGCAGATCACAAAGCCACCGGTGTCCTGGGCTGCCTCAAAAGAAGGGTCACCAACGGGACGAGGGAGGGGCATTCTGCCCCTCTGCTCTGCTTTGGTGAACCCCCACCTGGAGTGCTGCTCCAGCTCCGGAACCCTCAGCACAGGAGAGACACGGACATGGTGGAGCGGGTCCAGAGGAGGTCACAAAGAGGCTCCGAGGACTGGAGCCCCTCTGCGGTGAGGACAGGCTGAGTTGGGGGTGTTCAGTCTGGAGAAGTGAAGGCTTCGGGGAGACCTTATCGTGACCTTCCGGTATCTAAAGGGGACCTACAGGAGAGCCGGGGAGGGACTCTTTTTAGCCGGACCTGTTGCGATAAGACGAAGGTTGAGGGCTTTGAACTAAAAGGGGAGAAAATTAACACTCGTTATAAAGACCTTTTTAACGATGAGGGTGGTGAGACACCGGCCCGGGTTGCCCAGAAGAGGTGGGAGATGCCCCATCCCTGGAGACATTCCAGACCAGTTTGGCCGAGGCTTGGAGACAACTCATCCAGTTGAAGGTGGCCCTGCTCGTGGCGGGGGAGGGGTTGGACTAGATGACCTTTAATGGTCCCTTCTCAACCCAAACCATTCTATGATTCTAACCGGAACCGGTTTTTACTGGGAAGGGACCAAGTCTATACTGGAAGGGTTTAACGAAATACAGTTTGAAATGGTACGGTGCCCAGTCGTACTGGGAAGGGGATGAGAGGATCCAGTTTATACTGGGAGCGCGCTCAGCTTGTACTTGGAGGGGTTAAAGAGGACCAGTTTGTAGTGGGAGGGGCCAAGTCTATACTGGTAGGGGTTAAAGCAATCCGGTTTGGACTGTGACAGAGCCCAGGCTGTAGTGGGAAGGGGCCAGGGGATCCAGTTTGGACTGGGACAGGATACAGTCTGCACCAGGAGGGAACCAGGGGATCCAGTCTGTACTGGGAGAGGGTCCAGTCTGTATTTGGGAGGGATAAGTGGATCCAGTTTCGACTGGGAGGGGGTCCAGGGGAACCATTTTGCACTTGTACTGAGAGGGGGTCAGGGGGTCAAGTTTGTACTGGTGCGGGACCCAGTGTGTATTGAGATGGTATAAGGAATCCAGTTTGTACTGGGAACTTCCCAATCTGTACTGGTAGTGGTTTACAGGATCCCGTTGTTACTGGGACAGGGCAAGTCTTTACTGGGAGGGGATCAGGGGCTTCAGTCTGTCCTGGGAAGGGCCCGGTCTGTACTGGGAGGTGCTAAAGGGATCCAGTTTGTACTGAGACGAGGCCCAGACTCTGCTGGGATGGGGTCAGAGAATCCCATTTCTACGTGGAGAGGGCTCAGTCTGTACTGGGAGGAAACTGGGGGATCCAGTCCGTACCGAGACGATGCCCAGTCTGTACAGGGCAGTGTTAAAGCCATCCGGTTTGTACTGGTACGCAGAGTAGTCTGCACTGGGAGGTGGGCTTTGGACTAGGAAGAGGCTCTGTCTCCACTGGGAGGAGTTAAAGGGATTCTGTTTATACTGGGACAAGGCCCCTTCTGTACTGGGAGGGAATCAGGGGATCCAGTTTGGACTGGGACAGGGCCCAGTCCGTCCTGGCATAAGTTAGAGGATCCAGATTGTATTGGAGGTGGCCAGTTGGTACTGGGTGGGGACCGGGGAGTCCATTTTGGACTCGGCATTGGCCCAGTCTGTACTGGGAGGGGGTAAAGGGATCCAGTTTCTGTTTGGACGGAGCCCAGTCTTTACTGGCAGGTGTTTAAGGGATCCAGTTTAGAATGGGACAGAACACAGTCTGTACTTGGAGGGGTTAAATGGAGTAATCTCTATTCGTTGACAGTCAGTTCCGTACTGGGAGGGGATCCAGTTTGTACTGGGAGGGGATCCAGTTTGATACCAGGAGGGGACCCAGTCTGTACTGGGAGGGGGCCACAGCACCTAGTTCGTACTGCCACGGGGACCAGTCTGTAGTGGGAGGGGTTAAGGGGTTTGGTGTGTACTGGGAAGGGCGCAGTGTGTACTGGGAGGGTTTAAAGAGATAAAGTTTATAAGGAATGGGGCCCAGTGGTTACGGGGAGGGGGCCATGGGATCCAGTTTGTACTGGCAGCTGACCCAGTTTCTGTGTGGAGGGGATGAGGCGGTCGAGTTTGTACTGGGACGGGAACGTTTTTTACTAAGAGGGGATCGAGCGATCCAGTTTGTATTAGGAGAGGGCCCCATCTCTACTGGCAGAGGTTGAGGGGATCCACTTCGTACTGGGTCATGGCCCAGTCCCTACTGGGAGGGGTTGAGGAGATCCACTTTCTCGTGGGACAGGGCCCAGTCTGTCATGGGAGGGGTTAAAGGGATGCAGTTTATACTGGGAGAAGGCTCAGTCTGTACTGGGAGGGGATTGGGGATCCAGTTTGTGCAGGGACGGGGCCCGGTCTTCTCGGCTTTGGTTCAAAGGGCCCCATTTTGGACTTGAAAGGGGCCCAGTCTGTGCTGGGAGGTTGCCAGGAGATCCACCTTGTACTTGGATGGTGCCCAGTCTGCATTCCGCGGGGATCAGGGGATCCCACTGATACCGGGATGGGGCCCAGTCTATACTGGGACGCGTTAAAGGATAACTCGAGCATAACTTCCTGACGCAGCGGGAGAGGGAGCGGAGGAGGGCAGCGCCCGGCCGGAGGTGCCAACAGCGAAGGGCTTGTGGGGGACGTGAGGACTGGAGGCCGTCTGGGGCGTAGCGATGGTGAAAGGACAGAATTAGCGATTTTTGGAGAAGTCAGGAGGAGGGGCAGCAGAACTGCCAGCCGGGACTTCCGGAGGGCGGGTTTTGGCCTGTTTAGGGGTGTGGTTGACAGAGTCCCTTGAGAGGAAATCCTGAAGGGCGAAGGAACCCGGGAAGGCTGGAGGTCCGTCAAGAAGGAACTTTTCGAGGCAGGGGAGGAGGCTGTCCCCCGCGTGCCGAAAGAGGAGCCGTCAGGGAAGGAGACCTGGCTGACCAGAGAGCTTTGGCTGGAGCTGAGGGGAAAAAAAAAAAAAAAAAAGGAGTTTATGACAGTCGGAAGAAGCGGTAGAAAATTCGGTTGGAGGGCCAGGATGTCAGGAGGTCGTGCGGGGAGCAAATCAGAAGGGCCTAAAGCCCAACTAGAAATCAATCCGGCCGCTGCCGTGAAAGACAAGGCGAAATGTTTCGGTAAATACCATCACCAACAACCGGAGGGCGAAGAAGAAGCTCCGTCCTTTGTTGGATGCGGAGGGAAACACGGTGAGCGGGGGGATCGAGGAAAAGGCTGACGGTACTTAACGCCTTCTATGCCTCAGTCTTTAAGAGTAAGACCAGTTGCTCTCTGGGGCCCCAGCCCCCCTGAGCTGGAAGACAGAGGCGGGGAGCAGAATGAAGCCCCCCCCCAATCCAAGGGGAGATGGTGAGGGATCTGCTACACCCCTTAGAAATACACAAGTCTATGGGGCCTCATGGGATCCGCCCAAGGGTACTGAGGGAACCGGCGGGAGCGCTCAGCAAGCCGCTTTCCATCATCTATGGGCATTCCTGGCTAACTGGGGTGGTCCCGGTTGACTGGAAGATAACAAACGTGGCGCCCATCTACAAGAAGGACCGGAAGGAGGACCTGGGGAATCGGAGGCCTGTCAGTCCGCCCTCGGTGCCGGGAAAGGTTACGGAGGAGATCATCCTGAGTTCCATCATGCGGCACGTACAGGACAACCAGCCAACACGGGTTGATGGAAGGCAGGTCCTGCTGGAGAAACTGGACCTCCTTCTATGACGGGGTGACCCGCTTAGTGGATGAGGGAAAGGCTGGGGGTGGTGTTTACTTGGACTTTAGTGAAGCCTTTGACACTTTTTCCCCCAACATTCTCCTGGAGAAACCGGCTGGAGAGGCGTGCGTCTCACTGGGTAAAACACTGGCTGGACGGCCGGGACCAAAAGGCGGTGGTGAACGGAGTTCAATCCAGTCGGCGGTCGGTCACAAGCGACGTTCCCCGGGGCTCAGTACCGGGACCGGGTCTCTTTATCAACAACGTAGACAAGGGGATGGAGTGGCCCCTCAGTAAGTTGGCAGACGACACCAATTAAGGTGGGAGCGTTGATCTGTTTGAGCGTAGGAAGGCTCTACAGAAGGATCTGGACCAGCTGCATCCACGGACCGAGGCCAATGGTGTGAGGTTCACCAGGGACAAGTGTCGGGTCCTGCCTTTGGGTCACACCAACCCCATGGACGCTACAGGCTTGGGGCAGAGGGGCTGGAAAGCTGCCCATCGGAAAAAGACCTGGGGGTGTTGGTGGCCAGAAGCGTGCCCAGGTGGCCAAGAAGGCCGACGGCATCCAGGTTTGGACCAGGAATAGCGGTGGCGAGCAGGATTAGGAAAGCCATCGTCCCCCCGGTGAAGCTCCACTATGAATTCTGCGTTCAGTTTTTTGGCCCCTCACTTACAAAAAGGCCATCGAGGTGTTGGAGGGCGTCCAGAGAAGGGCAACGGAGCTGCTGGTGAGGGGTCTGGAGGACACGTCTGGTGAGGAACGGCTGTGGGACCTGGGGGGGTTCAGCCTGGAGAAGAGGAAGGCTGAGGGGAGACCTTCTCGCTCTCTACGTCTCCCTGAAAGGACATCGTAGCGAGGTGGGGGTCGGTCTCTTCTCCCGAGTAATGAGCGAGAGGACCGGAGGAAACGCCCTCGAATTTCTCCAGGAGACGTTTAGATTGCGTGTTAGGAAAAATTTCTTCACCTAAAGGGTTTTCGAGCACCGGAACGGGCGGCCCACGGAAGTGGTTGAGTCACCGTCCCTGAAGACAAGTAGAAGTGGCACACGGGGACACGGTTTAGCGGTGGACTTGTCCGTGTAAGGTTTACAGTTGGACTCTACAATTTTAAAGGTCTCGTTGTCAAATCCCCGGGTTTTGGGTAGAAGTAGGATGCGAGAGCACCGCGCTTTCGGAAACTCGCGAGCGTGGAGCCCTCACGAGGGAGTCGCTGTTTTCCGGGAACGGAATCCGGATGAAACGATGGAGGATAGAACAGAGAAGGGTTGGTTGAGGCCAACGGTCATAGAAACCTGTCCCGCGTCGGTGACGCCGCTTAGAACCCCCCTCCTTTACCCTTCCCGCCTTGATTTAAATATCAAGACCCACATGAATAGATATTAATAGAAATAACCATCGATTGTGTGGATATGGGCGTCAACACTAATAAATAACGAAGGGACCAATCGGTGAAACCCAAACCCATAAGATGCATTCGGGAACTACGCGTGACCCAAACTGACTGTAGAACAACGTAGCTTTGAAGGACCTCTCGAGAAAGCGAGGAGTTGTAGGCCCGGTTCGTAAACCGAGAACATCTTCTGGAGGTTCCAAAATTAACGGGGGGGGGGGGTGGGGGGGTGGGGGTGGAACTCTCTGACCAAGCTGAGCACGCGCAAGGATCGGCTTCAACCAGCCGGACAGAGCGAGGAAGACTACGGATGACCACCAGAGGACCCCGGATGACCACCAGAGGACCCCGGATGACCACCAGCGGACCCGAAGGCGCGTGCGTGTCACGGAAAAATGTACGTATCTTAATGAGTTCTCGGAAGTGGGATGGCAACGTTAATTATTTCTCGGAAATGTGACGAATATGTATAGTTTGATTGTATAGAATTTCGGTAGCGGAGCAACTCGGTCCGCACAGTAGGCACGAAGAAGCGGCTGCGTCCTAAACTTCTTAAATTTAGGCTTAGAAATTTGCTTCTGCCCATATTTTTTCTTTTTTTTTTTCTTTTTTTTGGCGATTCGAAACCATTGTGCGATTCCTTTGGGACTCCGGACTTGGTTTTGTCCTTACCCCTTTTTTTTTTTTGGGAAGTCTGAAGGTTTCACAGATTTTTCCTACTTTTGCCCTCGCTCACCCTCACACCCCACCCGCCCCCAGGAAGAGCCCTGAGCCACCAGTGAGGGGCAGGACCTGCCTTCCCAGGGCCTGGGGAGAAGGAGGGGGGGGTGGGTCAGGATTTGGCCTTTCTACCGCATCACCCAAACCGAGGGGTTCCTCAGCATGACAGCCACCGGCACTCCGCCTTTGCCTACCTGCAACCGCGGCCTCGTTATCTCCTCTAACGAGCTCATGGGGAGGCTTTGGCAGTAACGACCCTCGGTGGGGCCAATCGAGGTTTTCGGGTACTTCGGGTTTTGCTTCTGGTTTCTTGTGCGCTTTCTTCAATCTTCTCTCAGCGTCTGAGGCTCAGGGACTCAGCACCAAACACACGGCGGGGCTCACCAGAAGGCAGAAAGCCTTAAGGTGTTCGTCGTTCCTGTCCTCTCCTTCCCATCTTCAAGACTTCTACAGCCAATCGGAGAGGTTTCAGAGCGTAGTTAAGGAGGGGATTTCAAAGCGCACCAAATAAAACCGCCTTTTTCGTTTTAAAGGATATACTGCGTTACTCCTGATTGTCACTTTTGATGGCGATAAACCGTCCTCCGATTGTTCTGGATACAGAGTGTCCCTTCAGGAGGTTTGGACGAGGAGGAGAAGAAGTCCCCGGAGGTCTGACGCTGGAGGACAGCTTTGCTCTTCCCCTCCCCACCCTCCCCGTGGCTGACATTGGCCACCTGGGACTGACACCACCGGTCCTTGCCTCAGCCTTCTCCGCTGAGGTCTGCAGTTGGATGTCACAGCCCCACTGCCCCATCTCCCACCAGCGCTCCTCGGAGCCCGGGCTGCACCCAGGCGAACTTTTCCCGGTTGTAAGAAAAGAAAAAAATAAAACGTAATCGGTTTTCCTAAACAAGAACACACCCTCCGCCATCCCACCCTCAGGACGAGCTTCCTCCTGACGGGACTTCTTTTCCACAAGGGGAATTCTCAGGAGAAATAGATTAGGAAAATGGATAAAAAGGCAGAGATAAACGTAATTAAAGAGGTGGCTGAGGAGACAACGAGGCTGTTGAAAGACGGGCAAAGTTTTAACTCCCCGAAGGTCAAAGCAGCAGCGTAGGCGAGAAGGACCTGAATGAAGAAGGAGTAAGGGGAGGAGAACATTGGCGAAGAACGGAGAGGAATATCCCTTTTTGGAAGGTCACGGGATCGGCAGAGGTCTCCGGTGAGAGAGGACAAGCAAGCGTTGCGCCCGTCTTTGAAAGAGTCCGAACGCGCGACCCCGGGGGAGCCACCGGCTCTCCAAGCTCACTTTGGTGAGGAGCGTTGGGCCGTCAGTCAAGAGTCCTCCCTGGTGACACTTCCGGGCGCCAACACCGGAAGAACGTATCCAAGAAGCATCAACGTGGATTTCTTGGAATAGACTCATAGAATTGCTGAGGTTGGAAGGGACCTTTATGATCATCCAGTCCAACCGTTAACCTCACCTGACAAAACCACTTCTAAACCACCTCCCCGAGTACCACCTCTACCCTTTTTTTTAAACCCTTCCAGGGACGGCGAATCCACCCCCTCCCTGGACAGCCTATTCCAATGCTCGACAACCCTTTCAGTGAAAAAACCAAATTCCTAATCTCCAATCGAAACCTCCCCTGGCATTACTTGAACCCATTTCCTCTCCTCCTATCCCTTGTCGCCAGGGAGAAGAGGTCAACCCCCCACCTCGCCACAACCTCCTTTCAGGTAGTTGTAGAGGGTGAGAAGGTCTCCCCTCGGCCTCCTCTTCTCCAGGCTGAACACCCCCAGGTCCCTCAGCCCTTCCTCGTAAGATTTGTCCTCCACACCCCTCACCAACTTCGTTGCCCTTCTCTGGACCCGCTCCAACACCTCAATGTCCTTCTTGTCGTGAGGGGCCCAAAACTGAACGCAGTACCCGAGGTGGGGCCTCACCAGTGCCCAGTACAGGGGGACGATCACTGCCCCAGTCCTGCTGGCCACACTGTTCCTGATACGGGCCAAGATGCCGTCGGCCTTCTTGGCCACCTGGGCACACTGCCGGCTCATATTCAGCCGTCTGTCCACCGACACCCCAGGTCCTTCTCCCCCGGGCAGCTCTCCAGCCCCTCCGCCCCACGCCTGTAGCGTCCATGGGGTTGTTGGGCCCCCAAGTGCAGGACCCGGCCCTTGGCCTTGTTGAACCTGAAACCAGGTCGAACCTAAAGCCTCGTTGAACCCTGTGCTTACGGAAATAAGCGCAAATGAAGAGTGGCCTAAAAGCGGAATTCAACGGACTACTGAAAGAGAGGCCGATTTTAACTGCCCGAAGCTCAAAGCAGCACTGGGATTGGTTGAGAGGTGTCTGAATGACGAAAAGGGGAAGGGGAATGCAGAGAGCAATCGTAAGCGCTTCTGTGCACGTGCGCTGCTGGAAAGGTGCCTTCAGACATGGCCACTTCCTTTAGGAGAGGTGAAAATACGTGAAAGATGAGGGGGATTAAATGCAGAGCCTGAGAGGGAGAGACAGCGGACATCCTGAAAGCTCCTCGTCTTCATCTCACGGGAGAACGCCAAATTTTTATTAAAAGTATTCTCTTGGTTTAGTCGATGAGGTGGTGCTCGTACGCACGTCAAAATGTCTCGGGCTTCCAGGCAGCGCTCCGCTGTCTCACCGTCAGTACCCAGTGGTACCTCCAGAGGTCCCAGTGTCTCTGAAGCCCGTACCTGGGCCTGGCCGCTGTCCCAGAGGAGCTGCTGGAGATCAGAGCCCCCTGGAAGCTGCAGCCGGAGCCTGGGCAGAGGGTCCCACGCACCTACAGTGGCACCACCGTCCGTGTCCCTGTAACCGCATCCCACCCCGATTTTGTCATCATTTGCCTTTGCAGAGGCGGCACACGAAGCCCCCCCCCGAGATCAGTACCTTAAAACAAGACAGAACCAAGCGAGGAGGAGACCACCACCACCACCGTTTGAAACTTATGGCTCTAAGAGAAAAATTCATTCACTCTGCATCACTCATCCTCTTTCTCGGTTGCTTTATCTCATCGAAATGTTCTTATCGTTTCCATCATCCTGGGACCTACAGCTAATTTTCGTGTCTGGCACAGCCCCCAGGACACTTCCCTTCCCTGGACTGTCCGTGCCACCTCCAAGTCTTGGCACAGAATGAGTCCCACTCGGAGCTGTTGACCACTCTTGCCTGATGGAGGAAAGCAGGCGGTGTGGTTTAGGCTGGGCTGGACACTAAAATGACAGCTCCTGTCTTTCAGCTCTTTCTCTTCCCAGAAAAGAGAGAAAAAGGAGAGATTTATGAGTTTTAAGGAAAACTAAACCGACTGTAATGAAGTATTAAAATAGAACCAAATGATAATAATCTCAATAAAAAGCGAAATGTAAACCATATATAAAAATCCCGCATCGAGCTCCCAGGGTAACGATCATGTCACTGGGAGACACTGGGAACATCCCAGCCTGGTGTCAGCGATGGACGGGAACGGGATTCCGGGTCTGGATTCAGGAACACACAGATCAGGGTCAAAGGCAGATGAAGAGACAGAGTCCTCCTGGGACACCGTCCACTGACGAAAGAGGGCTGATCCTTTGATCCCTCCGCTTTTACCCCGAGCATGAGGCACTGCCCGCTCCTCCCCGCCGGTGCGACCCCTCTACGCCGTTCCGCTTCCCACCCTCCGACGGGGCACGGGACAAAATTCGCTGCCCTTGGGCGTTACGGTGATGAGTAGAAGCAAGAGCCTCTCTGCGGGCCATTTCGTGGCATCAACGACAAACCATCAGACTTCATGGGCTCGAAGCAAGACGCTGAAGAACATCCCGTTGATTCCGGAGAGCGCAGTTAGTTAGAAGAGGCTGAGCCGAAAAGTAAAATTCTGAAAAACAATCGGTACTTTTTTACTTCAAAGCGGGCCGTCAGCCCAGCTGCCAACGAGCTGGCTACAAGGAGACTGCAGGAGACCGCCTTCATGAGGAATCTAAGGAAGAGCGGGCAAGATGAGGTGACAGCGGGGTGGATTGAGAGCTGAGGGTGTGACAGAACTCAGAGGGTTGTGGTTAATGGAGCAGCGTCAAGTTGGGGGCCTCTAACCAGTGGTGTCCCCCAGGGGTCAATACTGGGTCCAATTTTGATTAATATATTCATTAATGACCTGGATGAGGGGACGGAGTGTATCCTCAGCAAGTTTGCTGGTGATACCAAACTGGGTGGGGTGGCTGACACCCCAGAGGGCCGTGCTGCCATCCAGCGTGACCTGGACAGGCTGGAGAGCTGGGCAGAGAAGAACCTAATGAGGTTCAAGAAAAGCAAGTGCAAGGTCCTGCACCTGGGGAGGAAGAATGCTAGGCACCAGTACAGGTTAGGGGCGGACCTGCTGGGAATTAGCTTGGAGGAGAAGGATCTGGGGGTTGTGGTAGACAGTAAATTATCCATGGCCCAGCAATGTGCCCTTGTTGCCAAAAAGGCCAATGGAATCCTGGGCTGCATAGGGAAGAGTGTGGCCAGTAGGTGGAGAGAGGTCATTCTCCCCCTCTGCTCTGCACTGGTGAGGCCACAACTGGAATACTGTGTCCAGTTTTGGGCTCCCCAGTTCAAGAGGGACAGGGAACCGCTGGAGCGAGTCCAGCGAAGGGCAACGAAGATGATGAAGGCGTTGGAGCGTCTCCCGTATGAGGAAAGGCTGAGAGAGCTGGGACTCTTTAGCCTGGAGAAGAGAAGGCTGAGGGGAGACCTTATTATGGGGTACGAGTATCTAAAGGGTGGGTTGAAGGAGGATGGAGCCAGGCTCTTCTCAATGGTTCTCAGTGACAGGAGGAGGGGCAATGGGCACAAGTTAGAACACAGGAAGTTCCGTTCCAATACACGGAAACACTTCTTTACGGTGAGGGTGACAGAGCACTGGCACAGGCTGCCCAGGGAGGTTCTGGAGACCCCTTCTCTGGAGATTTTCAAGACCCACCTGGATCCATTCCTGAGTAATGTGCTCTGGGCAATCCTGCTTTGGCAGGGGAGTTGGACTAGATGATCTCTAGAGGTCCCTTCCAACTCAGAAAATTCTGTGATTCTGTGATGAGGTGCACAATCCCTCCCCTCTTCCCCCGCAGTGCTGGTCAGTCTGGAAGAAACACATTTTCGAAGTGTTGGAGCAGGTCATTCCACTGTGTTCTTGGTCCAGCGGGGAGGGGGGGCAGGGCAGAAGACCAGCTTGGCTGAACAGGGAGCTCCTCTTGGAGCTCAGGAGGAGTAAGAAATGGTATGATCCCTGGAAGCAAGGTCAGGCTGCACAGCAAGATGGCAGAGCTGTTGTTCATAGATGCAGGGCGCAGACAGGAAAGGCCAAAGCTCAGTTAGAGGTGGAACTGGACAATGGTTCAGAAAACAGAAAACCCTTTTTTAAATATGTTAATAGAAAGAGGAGGTCTAAAGAAAGCATTGGCGTGATACTTGTTGAAGATGACTAACAGGGATGAAGGCAAAGCAGAGGCATGCAACGCTTTTCTTGCCCCACTCTTTAATCGCGCATCGAGAGTTTGGGCTGCCCGGTCCCCGGAATGGGAGGACGAAAAATATGGCAAGAGTGACTTTCCCTTTTTTTGGGCAAGGAAATCGCCAGGGAGCAGATGTATCAGCTGAGTGTTCACAAGTCCATGGGGCATGATGGGATTCATCCCAGAGCACTGAAGGAGCTGGCGGATGTGCCGGCAGGATCAAGCATCTGCCAAAGGTCTTGGGAGACTGGGGAGGTCCCTACCGAGCGGAAGCAAGCCAGTGTCACTCTTATCTGCAAAACCAGTGGTCAGGAAGACCCAGAGAACTCCAGACCTGTTGTCTAACCTCCATTCCTGGAAAAATTACGGAGAAGATTATACTGGGCGCTATTGAAAGGCATTTAAAGAATAGTGTGGTAATGAGGCACAGTCAAAATGGGTTCACAAAGGGAAAGTCCCGCCCAACTACTGTCATATCCTTCTGTGATAAGGTCACCCACCTGATGGGTGAAGGGGAGGTGGTGGATGTCCATTTTCTGGATTTGAGTAAGGCTTTTAATACTGCCCCTCACCACAGCCTTCTGGACGAGCGAGTTCACAGTGCACTGGGTAAAGAACAGGCTGAAGGACAGAGGTCCAAGGGCTGGAGAGCATGGGGCTACATCCGGCTGGGGATCGGTCACCAGCTGTGTTCCTCAGGGTTCAATTCTAGGGCCAGTTCTGTTCAAGATATTTATCAATGATCTGGATGCAGGAGTTGAATGCAGCATGAGCAAGTTTCCTGATGATCCCAAACTGGGCGGTGCTGTTGATTCTCTTGAGGGACAAGATGCTTTCCAGGGAGACCTAGATAGACTGGAACATTGTCCAGTGATTAACGCGATGGAATTTAACATGTCCAAATGATGGATCCTGCACCTCGGACGGAGTAATGCTGGGCGTAAAATATAAATTGGGAGAGGAGTGGCAGCCCCTGCGGAAAGGGATGGGGGGGGGGGGTGCTGGTTGGCAGCAGACTCACGAGGAGTCAGCAGTGTGCCCTGGCAGCCAAGAGGGCAAACCACATCCTGGGGTGTATCAAACACAGTATCACCAGCCGGTCAAGAGAGGTGATTGTGCCGCTGCATTCAGTGTGGGTGCAGCATCAGCTTGAATATCGTGTGAAGTCACGGGCCCCACCATTGGAGATGGATGTGAAGGCCCTTGAAGGCGTGCTGGTGAAAGGGCTGGAAAGAAACGTCCTATGGAGAGCAGCTACGAAACTTCAGCTTGTCTTGTTTGGAGAGAAGGAGGCAGAGGGGTGACCTCCTTTGGCAAAGGTTTTGTTCAGAGCATGCAGGGGTGGGTGGCAGATGGCAATGGAAAGAGGAAATGAGGTGACCCGAAGGAGAGCAAACCCTCGGGCCCAGAGAGAGGCAGGGCTGGGCTGTGCAGCCCTGGCAGGAGAAGGCTTTGATGTCTGGGATGTTTCTGCAGCCCTGCCAGGGCCTGTGGTGCAGGGGAAGCTGATCTCCAGGAAGGAGAAGGTTCTTTTGAAAGTGTCTTTGGAGATGTACATCCCGCGATCCAACAACACTGGGAAAATCACTTCTCTATTCCTTGATTGCATCATCAAAGGGATGACTGAAGGCTGCGGGAGAAGCACTGCCTACATCTACTGGATGGAGATGGGACAGGACTTGCCCCACTGCAGCTGCCTCGACAAAAGCACTGACCGTCCCTGAGGTTCTCTTGAGGTGCGTTACACGGCTGCTCTGAATGGCGATGGTGTTCCTGCAGGTCTTGTGCTGTCCCTGCGGGCTGCCTGCGGCTGTGCCGGAGAGCCCTGGCACCTCCCGTGGCACCACAGGGTGTAGGTCACCTTCCAGTGGAGCAGCTGCCCTGAAGGAGGTTGGGCACTGTAGGGGTGTCTGTGAGAAACCGGCCATGGGTGTCAAAGGAGATGTGGTAAAGACAGGTGGTGGAGAAGGGAGAGAGACTCAGCTCTCCTGATGGGAATGACTCCATTGGCTCAGAGGAATACCTCTATAGGCTGCCCTGGACATCCTGAGCAGGATCAGGCTTCATTGTCCTAAAGGTGGGCATCTACTGACACTTCAGCAGCCTCCAAAATGATGACCCCAGACACTGCCCTCTCCGTCTTAATTACTCCACCAGCTTCCTGCAACTGTCTTGGAGCACCTCTGGCACCTCAAAGTGTCACCTGTGCTTTGCATGGCTACAGGAGGAACATGACATTCCTGCCTTTCACTGCCTGGGCGTGATGTCTCCAAGTGGGAGAAGAAGAGGAGATTCTTGGAGCTAACGCTGTCTCTGACAGGGGAAACGACACTGCTGGAAAGAAGTGTCTCTCCCCAGCAGAGGGAGAAAACATCAGTGCTGACTTCAGGCTGTTTCTCAGCAGGTTCCCCTGGAGCCCCAGGGACACCTCCAGGGAGCCCAGAGGGGACAGAAAGAGCGCCACCATGGGCTGGTCCTCTGCTGCCGAGCTGGGCCGGGCTGCTGGGCCGGAGGGAGCTCCTGGCAAGCGGGCAGCGCTGCAGAGAGACGGCTCTGCCCGGGAGCAGCTCCTCTGCACAACGCAGCACTGCCTGCAGGCAGCGAGGGCAGAGCAGGGGAGGCAGAGAGAGGTAAAGGAGGTCTGGGGTGGGAGGACAGGAGAGAGCGCACCGGGGGAGAACCCTTCACAGCCTTTCCCATGGTAAATCTGTGGCTGTGGGGCAGTGCCGATGAGTTCCTGGCAGTGTCTCCTGGGCCTGGAACATGCCGTGGCTGATCGGAGGTGTCAGGACGGCTCTCCTGGCTTGTCTGGTGTGGAGCAGGAGGACGTGCTTCAGAGCAGGGATGTCCTGCTGCACCTTCAGAAGGACAATGAAGGTCAGCTGCCTTCTCCCAGGGATGGCTCCGGGGTTTGAAGATGGGTGTGCAGGCAGAGGTGGGCAGGGCTGTCCTTGCCAGCAGGGTCCCTGTACCCCGGGGGCTGTGTGGCGGGGCAGGGACTCTGCCGCCTGCCAGGGTCAGCTCTGTGGGGAGCGCTGTGGGGAGAAGCTGTGGGTGGAAGGAGTGCCCCCCAGCACGGTAGGGTAGGGATGAGGAGGAGCTCCTGCCTGAGCTGCCCATGTTCTCACCGTTGGATAAACTGAGTCAGTGCGGGGGGTGGGGGGCTGCGGGTGGCAGATTCGGCTCCCGTTCAGATGCCGACCCTTTGGGTCCTGCTCTGCACTCGTGTCTATGGCAGCAACGCGCCCAGGTCTCCTCCAGGCAACTTCAGGACATCAACTCTTTCCCTGAGGAGTCCTGCAGGGCTGCCGGGTGCTCTCCAGAAGGGCACAGCTCTCTCGTAGTCTCTCTGTGCTCCCTCGGATCCACGTGGAGAAGACATCTCAGTGCTCAGGCCATGGAAGTGCTGCTGGGCAGCTGTGTGGGCAGCTGCGATGATCCCTCCTGGTCCCAGTCTGGGAGGGGAGAGATGAGAAAAGGCAACGAGTCTGTATATCTGCCCGTTGAACCTGGATTCCTCTCCTCTCCGCGGTGTCCCGATTCTTTTGATGGGAACACCGGAGAGGGATCCTCCTCCCGCTGCAAGCTGCCAGCACAGGGCAGCGGAGAAGAGGGCTGATGGCCAGAACAGGTCTCCTCTGTCGGCACTAAGGGATCATCCCTTTGCCTGTCAGCACCCACAAGACCTCACCTGGAGTGCATTACAAACGTCAGGGATTTCGGTGCAACAAGTACAAAATAAAGAAATCAGAATCCCCCTCTCCTCTGCTGTGCAGTTGGGCAAATTTCAGACAACAACGCTGAAAAGCTCTTTGATATAACACCATTACATTTAATTGGAGATCGCCCTGCGGTCCCAGTTCCCTCTTGCTGCCCAGCAAGGAGGACTTCTTGGGAGCCCACTGCAGAGTCCCGGCTCCCAGTGGCAGCCTCAGCCAGCAAAACCCGGAGCTCAAGGGAGGGAGATACAGAGAGGTGCTCCTGAACAGAGAGTCTGAACGTGGGGCTGCGAAGAGACACACAATACACATCGCTGGGAGAAGTCTGGTCTGACTCAGTACTGCCTTTTCCTCCTTAACAGATAACCACAGTTGATATTAACAGATGCCCAGAGGAAGAACACGTCCAACAGCAGCTCCATCACAGAGTTCCTCCTCCTGGCATTCGCAAACAAGAGGGACCTGCAGCTTTTGCACTTCTGGCTCTTCCTGGGCATTTACCTGGCTGCCCTCCTGGGAAACAGCCTCATCATCACTGCCATCGCCTGCGACCGCCGCCTCCACACCCCCATGTACTTCTTCCTCCTCAACCTCTCTCTTCTTGACCTAGGCTCCATCTCCACCACTGTGCCCAAAGCCATGGCCAATTCTCTGAGGTACACCAGGGCCATCTCCTATGCAGGATGTGCGGCACAGGTCTTTATGTTTCTCTTCTTGCTTGGAGCAGAGTGTGCCCTGCTCACCATCATGTCCTATGACCGCTACATTGCCATCTGCCAACCCCTGCACTACGGGACCCTCCTGGGCAGCAGAGCGTGTGTCCGCATGGCAGCAGCTGCCTGGGGCAGTGGGTTTCTCAATGCTGTGCTGCACACAGCCAATACGTTTTCACTGCCCCTCTGCCAGGTCAATGTCCTACACCAGTTCTTCTGTGAAATCCCCCACATCCTCAAGCTCTCCTGCTCACACTCCTACCTCAGGGAAGTTGGGCTTCTTATATTAAGTTGTTTTTCTGCTTTTGGATGTTTTATTTTCATTATACTGTCCTATTTGGAGATCATCAGGGCTGTGCTGAGGATCCCTTCTGAGCAGGGACGGCACAAAGCCTTTTCCACGTGCCTCCCTCACCTGGCCGTGGTCTCCCTGGTTTTCAGCACTGCCGTATTTGCCTACCTGAAGCCCCCCTCCATCTCCTCCAAATCTCTGGATCTGGTGGTGGCTTTGTTGTACTCTGTGATGCCTCCAGCATTGAACCCCCTCATCTACAGCATGAGGAACAAGGAAATCAAGGATGCATTGCGGAAACTATGTGAATATACTCTACTTCAGATTTATAAGGTGACCATTAATCCACTAGGGTTCCCACCGTATTTCACAAAGACATGGACTAACTTTTCTTCATATGTGTCTATCTCTTTCCTTTGTGGTCTTTTACTTTTCATTTTGTTTGGTTGGTTTTTTTGTGCTTTTTTCTTGACATCTGATATGGTTTTCTTGGCCTCTTGCTTAATTTTTTTTTCGTCTTGGATCCTGTCACTTCACATCTCCTCAGCGGCTTGGTGAGCAGCCCCAGCACGCAGGAGGGGCTCAGGAGGCAAATGCCCAGCTGTCCCATGGACAATCAGCCCCGGGGCCACTGGGGCTGCCCCTGGCTGCCTCGCTGGGCACTCTGTGTCTGCCGCCTGCGAGTCGGGGCTGCTGCTTCCCTGCAGCCATGGCCAAGGACGGCAGCAGAACGTGGCTTTTCAGTGCTGGTGTCTCCTCACTCCACACTGTCTTCTGTGCCCTGGCCGTTGTGTTACCCCTAGGATCTCGTGTAACTTGTTACAGTCCCATTGTCTCTACAGTGGCATCCCTGTGGCTGGAGGCAGGAGCAAGCCACGTGAACCAGTATGAGAGAGAGGAGTCCGGTCTGTGCCCTTGGTGGCATGGACAGACTGAGAAGGTGTCCAGGGCATTCATCACCCCCAGCCTCTCCCCTTGGCTCCTTCCAGCACTGGCCACTCATCCCAGTTCATGGATGAGGTTTGCTCTGCAGCTGTCTCCTGCTCATCTTGGTGCCAGTGTCATAGGAGCATCCAGCCCTGCCTGCCCTTTGCCCTTGCCCAGAGCTCAGCACGGTGGGGGCCATTGGACGATGTACGGGGCAGCGGGGCTGGGCCAGCGCAGGGACAGGGTGCTGACAGGGGCCTGTGTTTGAATCCTCCTCTCTTCTGTGTGACCACCTAAAACAAGTCGGGGGAACATGTCCTCCACTCTGTTGGCTACAAGGTGAGCCTGGGAGGCACTGCCTCAGACAGCTCTACGTTACCCATGAAGCTCACTGCATCCAGCTTCAACCTCCTCAAAGGCTGTGCTCTAGACTCTGACCCTCCTACTTATAAGTTTGGGCGTCAGGGAGCTGAATGACACCTGTGACTATGAAATACATTCCTGGTGTTCATGGGCAGCGAGGAATTTCTCCTTCTGGTGCATTCTCATGTCCCATGGACTCTTGACCGGGAATTTGTATCCTCTTGTTTCAGATAACTGCTGTTCAGATGTCTGTCCAGTCTTCATATGACAGAGCGTTTTCACCCACCTCCAGTGTAGTTCCTCCTCCCAGCACTTTTCAATCCCTTGGGTCCTTCTTTGCCTTGTCCTCCAGGAACCTGCTCGGCCCCCACACCGCCTGGCTATTAGCTCCCTCCTGTGATCTTTCCGAGTGAACCCTCTTCCAAGCTGAAGTTCAAAGGGTCGATTGGAGGCTGTACATTACCACACACACTCTGAACTCCTTTGCAGCATGCTAGGCAAATCCTCTGTGCTGGTTGAAATACATCACAAGCTCTTCCTGGGAAGGTTGAGCTGCCAAAGCAAGCCTGCGGATGATTCTTGCCGTGTTTTCAGGTCACAGGGGCAGCTCACAGGGCTCCATGGAGGCCTCCTCTCTCCAGACACCTCACTTGAGACAACTTCTTTCTCTCCATTGACAAGAAAGGCAAGTCTAGACACCTGGATTCCACACAAACATCTGCACTGAGGTGTCGGATGTTGTGGGAGAGCAGTGTGCTGCCTTTCTTCCCCTCAAATGGAGTCCCTCTGCATTTACTATGGAAGGCACAAAGGGGCAGTGTGCATAGATGATCTAGAGACCCCTTTAAGTAGACACTGGAACACTGATGTGTTCACACGAGGGCAAATTTGGCCATGCAGGAACAGGATGTTTCCCTGAAGTTGTTCTTTCCCTGGAGCTGGTGCCCTGCTCACCAGCATGTGGTGAGAGAGCTCAGCACCTTAGTAGGAGGCTGACTGTGCAAAGAGTGAGGTGGGCATGAACATGCCTGGTAGGGGAGGATTTTAAGGGCACAGGGCTCCCTGTGAGACATACAAATAATGGGTTGTTTCTTTTTTATGCTGCAGGCCTCAATACAATAGAAATGTTTAGAAAATTTTAATATAAATGAAACAATGAAAAAATCAGGAAATATTTAAATGAAGTATAAGCTTTAATACACTTTTCAGCTTTTAAAAATGTCTTGTGTTCTTTTACTCTTAGTTTAGCTTGATTTGTTTGATATACCAGTCTGTGAGGGGTGTCACGAATATTTTCTGTCCCTCTTTTGATGAGGATAGTGATCTTCAGAGCCTGGTTGAGCGCAGCTGCACAAATACAGATGTCTTCAGTCACAGGGACGCAGACGCCTGGTGCCCGTGCAGGTGTCCTGGCACCCTCTGCCCGGCCTCTATCAGCAGCTCCCAAGGGGCTCTGGTCTCCTGCAGGTCCCATGTGACAGTGGCCTGTCCCAGACCAACACCTCAGCTACGCCGGGGCCTCTACAGGTGGCCCTGGATGTCTGTGGTGAGAGAGCTGAACTCTGTCTGGAACTGCTTGCAACTTCTCAAAACACATGAGCACCTTTTCATCAGCCAAGATGACAGTATATTTTTTTATAAAATGGCAATGCTTTCCCACAGTGCAGGAATGGGAATTTCCAGGAAGTGTATTAATCGAAGGAGAAGAAATCTTGGCCTCCCCCTGTACTTGCGTTGCAGGACTTTGCCCATGATCCTGTGTATTTAATCTCCTGACTCTTTCCACCTGTCCTGACAAAATGACCAGGTCTAAAGGCACCTTCTCAGCAGGCCATCTGGACCTATGCCCTTCCCATTGCTCTCCAGTTTCCCTTTCCCCTTACTTCTTACTCACTCAGATCCCTCTCAGCTACCCAGGTGCTGCTTTTAGCTCCAGGGAGTTAGAAGCCCGCCCTTGTCTTTCAGCAGTCTAACCATTTCTTCAGCCAAATGCTTCAGTGTATCTCTACCTATCCTTTCCCATCTATGTCTCTCCAATATTTCTTGTGAGGTTATCCCTTTCGGATGTTGACTCTCACTGGAGGAGTTTCACCAGGTTGAAGAAGTCCACGTCCCTCACCATGCTGACACAGGCCACATGCTTTAGGACCCAGACCTCAAAAAAATGAAATTCCGCCTGAACTCAATAAAACAGATTTCTGCATCAAGGGCACATGACACTGTCCCAGTCTTCCCTGAGAGGCTGTGGAGTGTCCATTCATGGAGATATTCAAAACCAAACTGGACATGGTCTTAAGCAATCAGAGCTGTCTGACATCCTTTAGGCAGGGGGGTTGAAGGAGACAATCTCCGAAGATCCCTTGCAAATCTACATGATTTTGTGAGGACATGAAAGTCCAGCAAAAGCCTTTATGTCTAGGATAGATGCTTGTGAGGTCCCTTCTGCCTGAGAACCCAATAGCCCAGCAGCAGGCGTATGGCCTGAACGATAATTGTGAGGGCACTGCTGCCGGACAACATGAGAGACCATGAGCAAACTCAGAGGGGTTCCAAGTCATGTGTTTCAGAGCACCTCTTAAGGCAGCACAGGGTTTTTGACCTGGCTTGGTACTTGTGAGGTCCCAAGTATGGAACATGCCAGCAGCAGGAGTGTGTATGTAACATACAACACGTGACATGCCAGCATGTTTGGAACATGTCAGCAGCTAGAGGTTGCTTGTGAGGTCACTGCTGCTTGGGCAATGGATTGGCCAGCAGCAGGCTCATGACTGGGATCTGTTTGTGAAGTCATCTCCTTCTGAATACCTTTTTAGGCCTGGATCAGGTTTGTAGCTGTGTTAGGTTTCCCTGAGGGGAAACTGTCACACCGGTGTCCTTCACTCAGCGTCATGCCCCCCACATCCCACTACCCCAGCAAGAGCCCCAAGCCATGCATGAGGGACAGCATCTGCCTTCCCTGGGCCTGGGGCTCAGGGCTTGGCCTTTCTGCTTCAGAAAGCGAAGGCAGGGTTTTCTCAGCCGCACAGCTGCCCCAACGGGGCCTTTGCCTACCTGCAATCATGGCCTCCAGTTGTCCGCTCTAACGAGTCCCTGGGGAGGCTTTGTCAGTAACCACCCTCAGTGGGGCTCAGAAAGACTTCAAGGTACTTTTTCTCTGCTGACTGTGACTTCTTCATGAGAGGTTTGTGCAATCTCATCTCAGTACCTGAGGTTCAAGGACTCGGCAGCAAGTACACCATGGGGCTCATTGCAGTAAAGAAAGCCCTAACAAACCATGTCTCTTCCTGTAATTTTTCCTCTGCTTCTAATACCTCTTATTTTCAATGGTGTAGCTTATAATTTTTCAGTGTAGAGGAGCAGTGATTGCAGCACTCTCTGATGTCGATCCAGGGTCTCTCTTGAGGAGATCTGGACCGGTCAGAGAAGCTGTCCCTTGAGGTCTGACACAGCATGGACACCCTTGCTCCACACCTCCCCAACCCCACCATGTCTCTCCTCAGCCACCTGGGACAGGCCTCCCTTTGCCTCACATCACACTTCACCACACTCTGCAGCTGGAGGTTACAGCTCCCTTGCACCAGCACCCACTGCTTTCCTTAGAGACCTGGCAGCACCATGGCAAAGAGGGACTTTACCTTGAACAAACAAAATAAAACTGATAAGATTCAAAATTAAACTAAAACACACTCCTCAACTGTATACCAACTAGAAGCTGCCACCAATGAGGTTCATGTTCCACAAGGCATATCCATGCAAGAAATGTTTTAGGCAGAAATCAAATTATAAAATCAACAAAATTAAAGTGTTGTCTAAAGACAGAAATCCACAGTCTAATTAAAGACAGGCAGGCTATTAAGTGTCTGAAGCTCAAAGTAGAAACAGCATTGTTGAGAGGTGACCGAAAGATAAAAGAGGAAGGAGAAGAGAAATCACAAGAACAATCGCAAGTGCTTCTGTGCAGATGTGCTGCTGGAAAGGTGCCTTTGGACATTTTCAGTTTAGTTCAGAGAAGTGGAACCATGTGAAAGATGAGGGAGATTAAATACAGAGCCTGAGAGAGTTCTGACAATGCAAACAGAGGGGAAGGACAAAACCTCTCCCCCTTGCTATCAATGCACATCCTGAAAACTCCTTATTTTTCATCTCATGGCAAAACTCTGACATTTTATTAGAAGTATTCACTTGTTTCAGCTGATGAGGTCGTACTCATACACGTGTCAGAATGTCTCAGGCTTCCAGGCAGTGCTCCACTGTCTGACCATCAGTACCCAGTGGTACCTCCAGAGGAACCCGTGTCTCTGAAGGACATGCCTGGGCCTGACCGCTGTCCCAGAGGAGCTGCTGGATACCGGAGCCCCTGGGAAGCTGCAGCTGGAGCCTGGGCAGATGGTCCTAGGCACCTTCACTGGCACCATGTGCCCGTGTCCCTCCTACTGCATCCCATCCCAATTCTGTTGTCATTTGCCTTTGCAAACAGAGACAGTACACAAAATCCCCTAGAGATCAGTATCTTCATAGAATCATAGAATGGTTTAGGTTGGAAAGGACCTTGAAGATCATCGAGTTCCAACCCCTCTGCCATAGGCAGGGACACCTCTCAGTAGACCAGGTTGACCAAGGCCACATCCAGCCTGGCCTTGAACACCTCCAAGGGATGGGGCCCCAACAACCTCTCTGGGCAACCTGTTCCAGTGCCTTACCACCCCCAAAGTGAAAAATTTCTTCCTAATGTTTAATCTGAACCTGCCCTCTTCCAGTTTAAAGCCGTTCCCCCTCGGCCTATCGCTACATGCCCCAGTAAAAAGTCCTTACCTACCTCTCCTGTTGGCTCCCTATAGGGACTGGAAGGCCACAATAAGATCTCCTCAGAGTCTTCTCTTCTCAAGGCTGAACAACCCCAACTCTTTCAGCCTCTCCTCATAGGAGAGGTGCTCCAGCTCTCGGATCATCTTTGTGGCTCTCCTCTGGACACGCTCCAGCAGGTCCATGTCCTTCTTATGTTGTGGACTCCAGAGCTGGATGCAGTACTCCAGGTGGGGTCTCACGAGAGTGGAGTCGAGGGGCAGAATCACCTCCTTTGACCTCATGGCCACGCTCTTTTGATGCAGTCCAGGATACGGTTGGCCTTCTGGGCTGCGATCGCACACTGCTGGCTCATGTTGAGCTTCTCGTCAATCAGCACCCCCAGGTCCTTCTCCTCAGGGCTGCTCTCCAGCCATTCCCCGCCAAGCCTGTATTTGTGCTTGGGATTGCCCTGACCCAGATCACAGAATCACAGAATAGTCAGGGTTGGAAGGGACCTCTGGAGATCATCTAGTCCAACCCCCCTGCCAGAGCAGGGTCACCTACAACAGGTTGCACAGGAAAGCATCCAGGCGGGTTTTGAACATCTCCAGAGTGGGAGACTCCACAACCTCTCTGGGCAGCCTGTTCCAGTGCTCCACTACCCTCAAAGTAAAGAAGTTCCTCCTCATGTTAAGATGGAACTTCCTATGTTCAAGCTTGTGCCCATTACCCCTCGTCCTATCAATGGGCACCACTGAAAAAAGACTCCTCCCATCCCTCTGGCATCCTCCCTTTAAGTATTTGAAAGCATTAATAAGATCCCCCCTCGGTCTTCTTTTTCTAGACTAAAGAGACCCAAGTTCCTCAGCCTTTCCTCATATGAAAGATGTTCTAATCCCCTAATCATCTTCGTAGCCCTTTGCTGGACCCTCTCCAGCAGATCCCTGTCTTTCTTGAACTGGGGAGCCCAGAACTGGACGCAGTACTCCAGATGCGGCCTCACCAGGGCAGAGTAGAGGGGGAGGATGACCTCCCTCCACCTGCTGGCCACACTCTTTTTGATGCACCCCAGGATGCCATTGGCCCTCTTGGTCGCCAGGGCACATTGCTGGCTCATGGTCATCCTGTTGTCCACCAGGACTCCCAGGTCCCTTTCCACAGAGCTGCTCTCCAGCAGGTCAGCCCCCAACCTGTACTGATGCGTGGGGTTATTCCTCCCCAGATGCAGTACCCTACATTTACCCTTGTTGAATTTCATTAGGTTTCTCTCTGCCCAACTCTCCAGCCTGTCCAAGTCCCTCTGGACGGTTATGTTTCCTCTTTTTCAGTCTGCAGGAACCTTGCCAGACCACCACGACTTCTCAAATATGATAGCTAGTGGCTTAGCGATTTCATCTGCCAGTACCCTCAGGACCCGTGGATGTATCTCATGAGGTCCCATGGACTTGTGCATCTTCAGGTTCCTCAGGTGGTCTCACACTTGATCTTCACTTACAGTGAGCAGTTCTCCATTTTCCCAATCCTGGCCTTTGCCTTCTGTGTCACAGGCAGTGTGGCTGCAAGTACTGGCCATTTTTCTCATTCAGCAATGTCCAAAGCCAGCTGGATGGCTGTCACCTCTGCAAACTGGCTCGATTCACCTTGTCCTTCAGTGGCTTCTGCGTCTCCTTGTGCAGGTTTCCACACACGAGGAAACTTCCCAGCCTGGCACAGCCCTCTGGCTATTACCCACTGCTGCCCTGCCATGGGGATGGTGATGAAGTGGCAATACGTATCCCAAAGGTGATTAAAAGATGACCAGTCAATACTGGGAGGGTATCAGGGCATCCACTTTGTACCTTAGGTGGACCAGTCTGTACTGGAAGGGGATTAGGACATCCTGTTTCTACTGGGACGTGGCACAGGCTTTACTCGGAGGGGCCCAAGTGACCCAGTTTGTACTTTGATATTTTTAATATAATACACAGAATCTTGGTTGTATCGATTGGTCAGCTTGAACAATACAAATAGACTCACTATTTTTCATCATTTTTAGTTTCAGTCTGTTCTGTTTCCTGGCTCTCAGAAAATGCTGTCCCTGTACTGTAATAGTTTTGCTGTAAATATTATGGGTAGATATAAATTCCTAAGGAAAAGAGTATCTTTTCTGATTTTCTTCTAATTAAGTGTAAATTATTTTCATGAACTTCATATTCTTTCTTAAAGTCTACATTTTGTGCTTAGTAGTAGTGCTCCTGTGGGGCCTCTTCCTTGCGTGTCACCTGTTCCTCTAGTGATATTCCAAAATCTTTGTCTTCTGGCCAGTCCATAATCACTTCCAGTATTCCTAGGCGATTGGGGTTTCCCATTCGAGTTCGCTGGGTGATCAGTGCAATCCACTTACTCCACGTAGCATCAGTTGCATGATGTATGGCAGGGACCCTTTCTTTGAACATCCAGCCCAGCTCCGGCAGTTGAGGTGCTAATAGGAGCTGCGCTTCAGTACCAACCACTTCCGAAACAGCTCGGGCCCCCTTGTATGCTGCCAATATCTCTTTTTCAGTTGGAGTGTAGCAGGCTTCGCGTCCTCTGTATCCCCGACTCCAGAACCCCAGGAGTCAACCTTGAGTCTCCCCTGGTGCTTTCTGCCAGAGGCTCCAGGTAGGGCCATTGTCCCCGGCTGCAGTGTAGAGCACATTTTTAACGTCTTGTCCCGCCTGGACTGGCCCCCATGAACTATTTCCTGCTTAATTTTTTTGAAAGCTTGTCGTTGATCAGGACCCCACTTAAAATCATTCTTTTCCCGCATCACTTGATATAGTGTAATTTGGAATATGCATCCTCCAAAAACCCACATCACCAAAGAAAGCTTGTATTTCCTTTTTACTAGTCAGTGGGGACATAGCTGCTATGCTGTTGATCACATCCATTGCGACCTGACGGCGTTCATCTTGCCATTTTATTCCTAAAAACTGAATCGTCTGTGCAGGTCCCTTGACCTTACTTTGTTTTATGGTAAAGCCAGCTTTCAGAAGGATTTGAACTATTTTATTCCCTTTCTCAAAAACAACTTCTGCTGTGTCGCCCTATACAATGATGTCATCAATGTACTGCAGATGTTGCGGAGCTTCACCTTGTTCCAGTGTGGTCTGGATCAGTCCATGACCAATGGTGGGGCTGTGTTTCCACCCCTGGGGCAGTCGATTCCAAGTGTACTGGATGCCCTTCCAAGTGAAAGCAAACTGTGGCCTGCACTCTGCTGCCAAAAGGATTGAGAAGAATGCATTGGCGATATCAATCGTTGCATACCACTTGGCTGCCTTCGACTCCAGTTCGTATTGAAGCTCTAGCATGTCCAGCACAGCAGCGCTCAGCGGTGGTGTGACTTCATTCAGGCCACGATAATCCACTGTTAGCCTCCACTCTCCATTGGATTTTCGCACTGGCCATATGGGACTATTAAAGGGTGAGCGAGTCTTACTAATCACTCCTTGAGTCTCCAGTTGACGAATAAGCTTATGGATGGAAATCAGAGAGTCTCAGTTAGTGCAATATTGCCGCCGATGCACTGTTGCGGTGGCAATCAGCACCTGTTGTTCTTTGACCCTCAACAACCCTACAACAGAGGGGTCCTCCGAGAGACCAGGCAAGGTGGATAGCTGTTTAATCTCTTCTGTCTCCAAGGCAGCTATGCCAAAATCCCACCAGTATCCTTTTGGGTCCTTGAAGTATCCTCTCCTGAGATAGTCTATGCCAAGGATGCATGGAGCCTCTGGGCCAGTCACAATGGGATGCTTTTGCCACTCATTTCCAGTTAGGCTTACTTCAGCGTCCAGTACAGTCAACTCTTGGGATCCCCCTGTCACTCCAGAAATACAAATGGGTTCTGCTCCTCTGTAATTTGATGGTATTAAGGTGCATTGGGCACCAGTGTCCACTAGAGCCTTATACTCCTGTGGCTCAGATGTGCCAGGCCATCTAATCCACATTGTCCAATAAACCCGGTTGTCCCTTTCCCCCACCAGGCTGGGGGCAGGGCCCCTCTAATCCTGATCATAGTATACGTTACTCACTTGTTGCAGAAATGACTTGGAAGTCCCTTCAAGAGGATCGGAGGTGAGATCAGGCCTTCCACTCTGTCTGGGGAGCTGTCTGCTGGAAAAGGAAACAGCACTTTTCCTGGAGGGATCCCCTTTTGTGTTTGTTCTTCCTTGCAGCTCACGTACCCGTGCCCATAGGGTTGAAGTAGGTTGTCCATCCCACCTCCTCATGTCCTCTCTGTGGTCACACAGGTAAAACCACAGGGTGCCTCATGGTGTTTACCCCCTATACTCTTCCTCTTGAGTAGGGAAACGCCTGCTCCTAATAGCTGAGATGCTGGCCTGTACAGGTGGGGAGTAGGACATACTCTCTTCAATTTGCTGGACCTTCTGGGACAGTTTCTCCACAGCTGAGACGATGGGGGAAGATAGGCTTTCTTCATATTGATGGAGTCGTCCAGCCACCTCATCCACCGTTGGTTCCTCTTAACCTCTCCATTCCATCACTGCCAAGGAGTTGGCATGTGATGATGGTGCGCTCCGTACAAACTTCCGCCATATGGGCCTTGTGCACTGGACTTCATCAGGATCTGTGGGTAACTGCACATTATCTGGGTTGAAGTAAATCATCTCTCATATGGCTAATCCCCTCAGGTACTGGATACCTTTTTCCATGGTGGTCTACTTGCTTGGACGACATACAACATCTTCACTGAAAATATACCTTTCCCTCACACCTGACAGGCGTTGCCTCCAGAGGCTGAGGGCTTGTGTCTTTTTCCCAATCGCCTTGTCAATGCCTGCCTCCCTAGACAGGGATCCCAGCTGCTTACGTTCCCTGCCCTCTAATTCCAAGCTACTGGCCCCGTTATCCCAGCATCGGAGCAGCCAGGTGACAATGGGCTCACCAGGAAGTTGACTGAAATCTTTTTGCATATCTCGCAGCTCCCTCAGGAATAGGGATTGGGTGATTATCTCTGGTTCTGTGTCTTCCTCCTGTTCCTTTGATAGCCCTGGTTCATCATCATCCCTTACTATGCAAACTGATTTCTTGGTGTATTTCTTCTGTATAGGAGCAACTGATACTGGCACAGGTTGGTTGTCCGGTTCAGCTGCAGTGCCTGCCGTTGGGGTTTGAGTGGCCGCATTGCCTGTCACCAGGGTTGGAGTGGCCACAGTGCCTGCCACTGGGGTTGGAGTAGCCACAGTGCCCACCACTGGGGTTAGAGTAGCCACAGTGCCTGCCATCGGGGTTGGAGTAACCTCATTGTCTGCTGGTCTGGTTTTCCCCTCTTTCCCCTGAGGGTCCTGCATAGTACTGAGCAGTGTGTGGTAGATACTGGCCAGGGCCCAACACAGTGCCGTAAGTTGTGCCTCTCTGGAGTAGCCTCTGCATCTTCCTTTCAAATATTCTATCGCTTTATCAGGGTGCTGTAGTTGTTCGGGGCTGAAGTCCCAAACCATTGGAGGTGAGAAGGTCTCTAGATACCTGCCCATGTTCTCCCACATCCCATGCCACCCCTGACAACCTGGCCTTGGGACAGATCTCTGAGTGGTAGTCTTAAACAGTTGTTTAACCCTAAACAAGATTTGAAAAACATTCAGGAAGCATAGCAACAAGAACATGCTGGTTTGAGCATCCCAAGGATATTCAGAATTCTCAAGAGGTGTCATACCTGGTCCAAAGGAGAAAAGGGAGGCAAAAGAGCTGAGGAAAGTATCTCCCCCTGTTCCTCCCATAGATTGGGTGTGATTATTGATAACTTCTGAGAGACGGTAACCAAGGTATGGACAGGACAGCAATACTGCATAGAGACCCCAACAAAGCCACTTGAATAGTGATGTTACCATATCATAAGCTGATATTGCACAGGACAGCAAAATGATAGTCCTGATCCCTCTCCCTGAGGTAACAAACAGCATCACAGGGAGTACATACAGTGTATAAGAATTTGCATAACACAGCCATGCAAAAAAATGAAGCAACATTTTAACCGGCGACTATTTAACTAATAGGGCAAATGCATATAAGAAATCCATTTTAACAAGCTCTGGTCAGATCTGTTGTTATTGCAACCCTTCGAGCCCCACGTTGGGTGCCACAAAGGACTGTTGTGGTTTGGCCTCAGCCAGCAACAAAGAACCACGTAGCCGCTCGCTTGACTCCCACAGCTGTGGGAAAAATCGGTGGAAAAATCGGCAGAAAAAGGCAAAACTCGTGGGTTGAAATAGTGTAATTTAACAGAACAGCCAAAGGGAAGAAGAAAGAAAAACAATAACACTGATAAAGGAGTATAAGGACACGATTACAGTACCACCATGCAGCACACCAACCAGACCCGCACTGCCGCAGCCCGCCCCCGAGTGGCGACTGTCCCTCCTCCCCAGCTAGCTCCTCTTATAACTGGGCATGGGTCACTCGGTATAGAATACTTGCCTCCCCTGCCGGCTCTTCGGGGAAATTAATCCCATCCTTGCTGAAACCAGGACATATTCCTATCTTGGTGACCCAGCAATAAATGTATTTTTGAAATGTCAAATTTGTTTCCATGGTAACATGAAATGTCACTCCTGGAGGTGATGTTCAATACAAATGTGAAGAGTTGAAGGCTATTTAACATGTTTTCAGTTGCACCTATTCAACAATGGTTGTTATACTTTAAAACTCAATAAAGAAATTAAGATCTACTTATCAAAAGTTGATCTCTGGCAAAGTGACTTTTACACCTCACATTATTGCCTGCAACAACACTCGCTAATGAGAAGCCCCTTTAAGTACTTGTCTGCTGGTGGAACATGGAAATGCTTTCTATTGTATTGATATTGCCAAGTTCTCTTTCCTGATTTCCTGAGGAAAAGGAGAGGTTTCATCTACTATTTCTACCCAAGTCTCTTCTGCATGTATAGACTATGGAAGGCAACAGAAAAAAAAAAAAAGAAAAAAAAGAAAAAAGAAAAAAAATATTACCAGGGCAGCTGAAGGGAGAAAACAACTTTTATCTGCCCTTAAGAAGAGAAGGAACATACTCAGTGCAACCCATTCATATACATTACTTATACTGTAGAGTGCATATACATACACACACCAAGACATAAACCCAACAAACCACGGAATCACGGAATCACGGAGTTTTCAGAGATGGAAGGGACCTCTAGAGATCATCTAGTCCAACTCCCCTGCTAAAGCAGAAGGGGACTCCACAACCTCCCTGGGCAGCCTGTGCCAGTGCTCTGGCACCCTTCTTCACAGTTAAAGAAGTTTTTCCTTGTATTCAAATGGAACTTCCTATGTTCTAACTTGTGCCCATTACCCCTCGTCCTATCACTGGGAACCACTGAAAAGAGCCTGGCTCCATCCTCCTTCAACCCATCCTTTAGATACTTGTATGCCATAATAAGGTCTCCCCTCAGCCTTCTCTTCTCCAGGCTAAAGAGTCCCAGCTCTCTCAGCCTTTCCTCATAAGGGAGATACTCCAAGCCCTTAATCATCTTAGTTGCCCTTCGCTGGACTCGCTCCAGCAGTTCCCTGTCCCTCTTGAGCTGGGGAGCCCAAAACTGGACACAGTATTCCAGTTGTGGCCTCACCAGTGCAGAGTAGAGGGGGAGAATGACCTCCCTCGACCTACTGGCCACACTCTTCCCTATGCAGCCCAGGATTCCATTGGCCTTTTTGGCTACAAGGGCACATTGCTGGGTCATGGATAATTTACTGTCTACCACGACCCCCAGATCCTTCTCCTCAGAGCTACTTCCCAGCAGGTCTGCCCCTAACCGATACTGGTGCTTTACATTCTTCCTCCCCAGGTGCAGGACCTTGCACTTGCTTTTGTTGAACCTCATTAGGTTCTTCTCTGCCCAGCTCTCCAGCCTGTCCAGGTCACGCTGGATGGCAGCACGGCCCTCTGGGGTGTCAGCCACCCCACCCACTTTGGTATCATCAGCAAACTTGCTGAGGATACACTCTGTCCCCTCATCCAGGTCATTAATGACTATATTAAACAAAATTGGACCGAGTATTGACCCCTGGGGGACACCACTGGTTACAGGCCTCCAACTAGACTCTGTGCCGCTGATCACAACCCTCTGAGTTCTGTCCCGCAGCCAACTCTCAATCCACGTCACTGTCACCTCATCTAGCCCATACTTCCTCAGCTTCCTAATGAGGATGTCATGGGAGACAGTGTCAAAAGCCTTGCTAAAGTCAAGGTAGATGACATCTACGACTCTCCCCTCACCCAGCCAACCAGTTATAACATCATAGAAAGCTATCAGATTGGTCAAGCATGATTTACCCTTGGTAAGTCCATGTTGACCACTTCCAATAACTTCCTGTTCCTCAACGTGTTTGGAGATGACATCCAGAATGAGTTGCTCCATTACTCTCCCAGGGACAGAGGTTAGACTAACTGGTCTGTAGTTCCCTGGGTCCTCCTTCTTGCCTTTTTTGAAGATTGGAGTGATGTCAGCCTTCCTCCAGTCCTCAGGCACCTCTCCTGTTCTCCATGACCGTTCAAAGACGATGGAGAGTGGTCTAGCAATAACATCTGCCAGCTCTCTCAGCGCTCGCGGATGCATGCCATCAGGGCCCATGGACTTATGAATGTCCAGCTTGGCCAAGTGGTCTCTGACCCGGTCCTCCTCAACTGAGGGAAAATATTCCTTTCTCCAGGCCTTCTCCTTTGCCTTCAGAGTATGGGATTTGTGAGGGACAGCTTTAGCAGTGAAGACCGAAGAAAAGAAGGCATTCAGGAACTCTGCCTTCTCTGTGTCTTCCACCACCAGGGCACCTGTCTCATTCACCAGTGGGCCTACATTTTCCCTAGTCTTCCTTTTTCTATTGATATACTGAAAGAATCTCTTCTTATTGATTATAATCAAAAGTTTTCTGGTGAATTTTGCTATTTACATCATCTGCAACACAACGTTCTTCCATCTGACTCCCTCTCCATCCTCAGTAAGGAGTGGCAAAGGGACACACAACAGTTTGCACGTGAAGGCAGGATAATTGTGTGTCGCAGTGAATGCTACCCCACTGAAGATGTACTTGGGTCCTCTGACACAGGTCCTCTGGCCTGTGGTCTGACCGGTGACCTGAGCCCACAACAAGTACAGCAAAAGCAGGTTTGCAGTGGGAAGGGGGGTCTGCGGCCTGACAGTGCGGGAGGGTTCGTTCCCTGCCTGTGGTCGGCTGAGGAGAAAACGAGCCCCTAGGAAGAAGAAAGACTAGCCCTTCCTACTCCGAGAGGTGGCTCTGCACCACAGCTATCAGGGGCTGTTCTACAAGGGAAAAATCAAGAGAAGTTGTTCCCCAAAGTTCATAAATAATATACGAACAATTAAGTCTTTTTATGGATGCTTCATCAAATATTAATCCAGTTTTATATTTTCATAAATTTTACAATTTACAAGTTGTTGTTGTCTTAATTTTATGTTAACAAGGCATCTGAAGCTGACAAATTTTGTTTCAGGTAAAAATATAATCAGCTTTAAAAAAAATGAGAAAGCAAACAAGATGGGTAGGACTTCCAACTTGCAGTCCAATTATCACAGGTTCTCGCTGTTATTTCTTTAAAAGGAAGGAAGGAAGAAAGGAAGGAAAGAGCCAGTTCTCTCTGTTAAAGATGTCATTTTTGAATATCATTTTTATTTCATGAGAGTTATTAAAGACTAGTTGCATTCAAGGTGTCCATCTCAATAGGCCTTCAGGCCAGGTACCTGGTCTTTTATTACACTGCCATCTGAATATATCCACTGCATTACTCATAAAAAAACCCAATTATGAATAAGCAGTAGAGAATATTATTCTAAAGAACTGGAAAACTGGGTTTTGCTTGTATCTGTACAGATCCTAGCTAATTGATACAGAACCTCCAAAGGAAAAAATTAAAAACAACTAGATTTATTACATTTAGGGCTATGCATACAGAGGCATAAACACTGAACCATGCACATGCAGAAAAGCACTACAGCAGAGGCAGGAATCAAAGACATCTGTCTCTCCACGCCACCTAGGCTGCTGAGGAAAAAGGTTACAGCATTTCACTTTATCTGGGCTGGTTCTTATTTTACCCCTGCAGGCTGAGCTTGTATTCAGGTCTTTCTGAAAAGATGCAAAGGAACCAAGCAGGGATAAGAGATGAAGCCAGCAAAGGCAGCAGAAGCAAGAGGAAAATCCTAGAAACACCACAGAGATGGAGGATCCGGGGGAGCTTGCTGGAAGATAACCATGAGTGTTTCTGTAGGGTTTAAGAAACTAATTTTTTTTTATATGATCTGACCGTATATTGCAGAGCTACAGTTCATAGACCAAGTTTACATATACCAGAACACCGTGCAAAACAGTGTGGAAAACGGGTACCTGCAGGAGAAGGAAAGTAAAAGAGAGAAGTTACGAAATAGCTGCTCAAAAAAAAGTCCTAGATGGTCAATATGGGTGGACTCTTTATCTAAACCCTGGTCTAACCATATGTGACCAATTAAAAGAACCTTAATTTCCAAAACCTTGTCGTTTTGGTGTTGTCCTATATTTTCAAAATGTTAAAGTTTCACAGATTCCAGGCCAGTTTCACTAGTGAGGAAATGGAGCAAGAAAATCCTGTGCATTAGAGTAAGATAACAGACGCCAGGCATCCCAGCAGCACTTATTAGGGGTCACTTTGACTGTTCTAGCATGAGTTAAAATTAATGTCCCAAGAAATTTTTCTTAGGTAACTTAGTTACATAGCTCCAAATTTCACCTCTTGGTTCAATGTAGGTAGTTCTGCATTATGGTGTGGATGCAGCAGTGACAACAGCAAGAAATCTCCAAAGGCATTAATGCAATCCCCACCACAGCAGAAATACTGCTTCGGCACCGTGCATCCTGATGACTGATTTCCTCTGAGCTTCACTGACCAGTGTCGTTAGAACAACAAAAATGGACTGTGGAAGTAAGATGAAGCCAGGGGAAATAGTTCGTTAAAAAGTAAAGCACGCGCTGTCATATACAGACTTGCACGCCCTCAAAGCAGCCAGCTGGTTTAGAACAGACAAATTTCTCAAAATGCAATAAAAGGGACACAGTATATTTTACAGTGATAAAAAGCTCAAGTCTGACTGAAGCAGCCACTGGTTTCCAGAAACACGTCAGCAATGGCAAAGCAGCCCCACAGAGCATCAGAGTGCTCATATCTAACAAGGACCTCGGTGAGCAGTTTTGAGCTTGGGGCGAAGTTCACGACACTTTCCTGAAGTCATTGGTACCAGAAGAGCCAGCCTCCCTGTGCGGTCAAACCCAGGCAGTTCAGCTTCTCCAGGAGAAGCTAGTAGCAAAAAGGAAGCTCTCCACTGTGTCAGTAGCTGAGCTGGAGCAGCTAATTTAGATGCCTCAGACCTTACAAATGTCTTCACACAAGTCAAACCCTTCTCCGTCTTCTGAGCCGTTCAGTGCGGGTACCTGAATGGAGTATGATTTGCGTCGCATTTGAAACCCTCGTAAGCCGAGAGACATAACCCAGAACAAACTCTGTGCTGCTCTGACGTACATGGGGTTTAATAGCCCCATAGCGATTTCCACAAGCTGCAGATTATGAGGCAGCACAGCCGTCACGGAGAGGTACCTGTATCCCTTTAGAGAATTATCAGGAGAAGCCACTCCTTTGTGGACAGCTAGCTTTGCATTGCCAGGCTGCAGTGTTGCGCATCTACTTCGTTTAGATTAATGCATTTGGTCCCAGTTCACGGCAGTCTCAGCAGAGACCCCAGGGACTGAACTAACTGGCTGGAGGGGAGGAGTGTTTCTTGCGAAAGTCTGGTAAAGCTGGCACAGCCACCGCGAGGGATGCATCGCCCTGGGCTGTCAGCCTGGCACCTCTCCAAAGCACGGCAAGGAAGTTACCGTCACAGGAGGCAGACATCATTTCAGAACTTACATACACCAGAAACAGTACTCCTTTGTTTACTTATGTTTAGAAACCCACCCAGTCAAATTCTTCTCTGACCTGTATCTGTGCAGACAGACTGCAGTCAGCATTCAGAGGGTGAAAATCAGGTCAAAGTCTGGCCCAAAGCTTCCTGAGGAGCGGTGGCAGGTGACATCTACTGCTCAGAGGCACTTGGCAGATGGGGCTAATTCTACCCTCAATCGCACCATCGCTGACTTCCCTCTTACCAATTTGTGAGATGACTTGGTTTTCCTCATTCTCTTTTAGTTCTCTTCCACATCACTCACAGTTTTACTTTACTTTAAAAGCTTATTTTAAAGAGTTGTTACTGAGGTTCTTGTTGAATTTACCCTTATTTTTGTCTCATGCTCAGGCCAGGACCTCAGATAAAAATCAGACTTGAAACTTAGTGAGTAATATCCTGCTGCACTTTGTGAAGAAATAAAAACGAGATCATCCAATAAATGCCACTCAATTTTGTTAAACTCCTTACACAGCTAGAAAGGCCATTTAGTCCTCCAGTAAGTGTAGTGACTCCAAAATAAGGAACCAAGTGTCATGAACACATTGCTTTAAAATAGAATTTTTTAAAAAAAGAGGAATTCCATTAAAAAAAAAATATCCCAAGAGGAGAAAACCTCAAGCAAACAAGAAAGCTTAAGCCAAATATAATACGTAGAAACCTAATATCCCCCAAACTGAAAATAACTCCAAAATCCAATAATATAAAAATACTTTATAAGGTTTTCCTTTCAAGTTGTGGTGGGTTCCAAAAGGTTCTGCAATGCAGAGCCAACAAAATAACACACAGACGTGCCTTTGCTTTTTGATGCTTTGCTCCAAGTGACAGCTTTCATTGTAAACTTGTGTTTAGAAACAACAGATTACACAATAATGCTCTTCCAAAAGAGGTTATGAAAAAGACATCGAACAATTGCTCTTCAGCAATTTTAGGAATAGCACAGAAAGATTCACAGCAAACACTGCTTTGATTATAATTAGGAAAGAAAAAAATGTAAAGGTAGCTCGGTACATCGGCCTCTACGGGATGTTACGGGACCTCTTTCTTTGGATGTTACTTAACAAAAAGAAAAACTTCCTTCAAAGATAGGCTGGGGACTCTTGGCATGACCTTAGAGCGGGTGCACCCCCATACTCTACCTTTTCCTTAAACTTGGGTGATTCTTGCAGCCTTCGTCTGAGAAACACTAGTGCATTCTGTCCTGGGGCACATGCATTCATGGGAAATCCAGTCAAACTTATTTATCCAAGCTGCAGGCTTTTCAGAAACTCCTGCAGGTCCCAGAGGAACACAACTTGCACACATTCACACCGTGCTGCCCAGCTATATCCGTGCTTCCCCATCACCACGCTGCGCTCTCAGTCTCTTTTGCAGCTCCAGGAGCCTGGGGCTTCACAGGTACACGTTCACCAGCTACAGCTGCTGCATCTCCTGGGGCTGTGGGGTAGAAAAAGCATCAGGCTATGGCATCACACCTGGGAAGCCACACAAGCTGTCACGTGAGGGGCGGCCACCCATTTCACAGGGCTTGGTGCTTGAGTCTCCTTGTCAGGGTGCTCCTGGCTTCAGACTCTCATGGCCACGACCCACTCCCAGCACAGACACGTACAGATAACTCCACAGGGCTTTGGTGGTGAAAACTGACACATGGTGTGAGTAAGACTGAATAACCACCTACACACCAGAAGTGACAGGTCCCGTGGCATAAAAAAAAAAGAAATCAGTCATGTAACTATGATTATAAATACACATATATGCATAGACAGAGAGATCAATCCAGTTATTAATTCTGTCATTTCCCAGCCTTGAAGGCCTTCATTTTTTGACCTTAACACTTCCTTACCAGATTTATAGGGTGTAAATGTCATTTGCAGTCACTCGTAACTTTACGATACATTCTGAATCCAACACCTACTAGCTGACTCCCTGCCAAAAGGCAATATTTTGGTATAAAATGTGATCAAAAAAACATTCAGCTACATAAGGCTGAATACATACACAAGGCTTTTTTTTTTTTTTTTTAAAGCAGCTCAGTGTGGAAAGATGAAATTTGGCAAGAAAAGAGTCTTCAAACAAGAACAGCCTCTGCCCATTTGTGGTGAAAACTGGGTTTGATTTGATCCAGTTCTAAGTGTTTGAATATCAGATGCTGGGCACGCAGTGTTCACACTGTGCCATTTTGAAGTAATTTTTGGAACCCTACCAAGCAAGAGCTGCTGCACAGCACATGCCTTAGCTGTGTCGTGAACACACATCTTTCTCTGCAAGAGCAATACTGAAGGCAGAAGGCTTTTTCCTTAAGTGCGCGCTGCAAACTGTGCAGCTGAAAACTTCATGCTCCCAGCAAAGGAAGAGGTTTTGGCATGTGTGTGTCCCAGAATTCAAGGAGCACACTTGAAGTGGGAGGAGAAGCAATCAAAGATGTGAGAGAGACAGAAAGCTGCCTGTTGATTAGTTTTTAAATTTGGAGGAAGGTTCAAATGTGCCTTTGTCTGAAAGTTTTTCCTACTGAGGATGTTATTGTTACCTATTTCCAGCCCAGGAAGATACAGACGTGGCCTAAAGGAAATCGTGCCTGAAGACCCAACCCCAGGGCCACCACTTACCCATTAGGGGCAGGAGCAGCTTGAGCAAGCCCTACCTCTGCAGGTGGGCCACACGGGAGCAGCTGTCCCAGATGCAAGGGGCTCTGCCCCACACCAGCAGAACAGCAGAATAACAAGCTTGGAGGATCTGAGTGTTCAGCAGGAGCTGGTGTTCCTGACCATTGCACCCAGGCTCAGGGCCCTTCCTACAAGCAAAGCTAAACAAGAAAAACCCTCTGCACCAACCAGTCACTGCAGAAAAGCTTCCGCAGTTCTTCCTTGGACTGCCCCACCAGCTCTGACTGTGCTGCCAAGCAGGGAGCCCACAGAGCCTCTGGTTCACCACATCCTGCTCTCTGCAGCGTGTTCACAGCTGAATCCATGCTGCAAGTCCCAGGGGAACGAAAAGGCTTGGGGAACAGAGGCAACATCTCTGAACTTCTAGGGGCTGCATGTCTTGACTTTCAAAGAAATGGTGTCTCTCTCTCTTTCCAGAAGAAATGCTTCCCAACATGTTAAGCTTTTCCGTGTTATTCTTTTCCCCCCGTAGTTAATGAATGTCTATTGTTTTTGCATCAATTACTCATTCATTAAAACAAGGCTTGCATGAAATGCAGGAAACCCAGCAAGCCTACAGAGGCTGTCACACAGCACGGCAGTATGAGAAGCGTGACTACAACAGGACAGCAACCATACTGTCATCTCCAACAGCAACATGGGGGTCCCCAGCATGGAGGACATCTCTGGGCAGGATGGGCAAGACCAGGGCCAGGGCAGGCCAACAGGCTTCTCCGCTGCAGCTAGCGGCTGTGGAGCTGTCAGCACCGTCAGATGCGGCCGTGGGCAAGCCCAAGGAATGGGAGGCACAAAGGAAAGACCTTCATTACCAAGAAATTCTGTTCCTCCTTCCTGAAACAGGAATGGATAGTGGCAACCACATAATCTTTTATACCATTTGTGTTGCCTGACCTCTAGTGAGCACCAATTAATAAATCCCCTGGAGTAAGTTATGAATTTAGTCCCAGTGCAGCGGGATTCTGAGGTACAGACAATGCAGCTGTCTCCCTTGGACAAGGGGCAGAGGCCCACAACAGGCCCAGTGCTGCATGCCAGGGCAAGCAGCCTTCGTGAGCTCAATTTCTACAGAAACAAGATGGAAGATGGGAGAAAAGAAGTGTTTTTAATCCCTTCTGCAAAAGTCAGTCATGGAAATTTGCTGCCTGTTCAAAGTCAGCTGCTGCACAGCTGGGAACGGATCTCTTATCTCAAGTGCCAGCCTAGTGCCTAAACCACAAAAGCACTCTTTCCTCCACTCCTTCGACATGCAAATGGAGTATATTTGTATAGGCATGCTTACCATAAACAACTAGCAGAACTTGGCATCATGCTAATGGGATTTTTATGAGTCAAATATTTCTTTGGTAATGAGGGCAAACAATCATGTTGTCTTTTGTTTCCTGTTATGAAATGAAACCAAAAAAATATGCCACTTAAAAAAACACAATAAGAAGAAGCCCAACCAGTCCTTTTTTTCATAAAGAAAACAATATGCTTAATGCAGAATAAACCCCGTTTTATGAAAGGAGGTCATCTTTGGGGGGAGGGAGAGAAACAATTGAAAAGAAAAAATGTAGCACAAGAGGGAATTCTGAATCTCTTTTTTTTTTTTAATGGAAAGTACTTACATGTTTATATTAAGCCTAACATAAATGTTAAAATTTTAAACAAACAAAAACACACCAGGGCTAACAATAGAGTATTGTTTTTCTTATGTTGAATAAGAACTGCCAGGACAGTGCATGTATATTTTTAAACATGCTGCTTCAAAAAGCAGGATGCGAGGAATGTTACATCTTCAATTTTTCTGTTAATTATGGGTTAAGCATCGTTGTGAGTCTTGTCCTCTAAACCCAGCTCAGAAAATAAGAGCAGATGCTCATACCCAGGTTTGGCTCATGTGGGAATTGAACAGAACACATTGGTTTATAATTAATGTAATTTGTTGGATTATCTTTTGTGAAGGAGCCAAAGTAAACAACCTTGCAGCATTGTAGTGAAATTCTTCTGTGCTCAGAGCCTCTGTACTTGATGGAGGATGACAAAAACCCTACCCTTCCTCCTGGATTGCAGGAAGATTTGGAAATATCTGTCACTTTCAAACATATTTTAATTAACTCAAATGAAAGAATTAGGCTACAGACCCTAAAGCAAATTACAAATAGTGTTTAAAATCAGAGCTTATGATTCCCCACTTGACTATTCTGATTAACAGCATTCTCTTTTCTAGTTTGTTGTAATTTGGTTACAGGGCAAAGATGGAGGAAGAACATGCTTTTCTGTCCTGAAAACAGTAGCTGTTCTTCAGGCCAAATTTACTGATCCAAAGGCTCCTCCCCTGGCTGGCATTCCTGGCTGGCTGGACAGTACTCGAGCAAGCGCAGCACTAAGAGGTAACTCAAAGAAAAAAAAAAAAAAAAAAAGACATTATATAATGTGACACTTTCCAAAAGACTTTTCTTCAAAAACTCTCAAAGTTTGGTAAGCATTAATGAACAACGCTTTAGTTGACAGAAAAAAAAAAAAAAAGGAGGGGGCGGGGGGAGAAATCAAGCACTGTGTTCTTTGGGGTAATAATTGCAGAAATGTGGGCCAAAAGCTTGGTTGTATCCCAGGATGATAGCACTCATCCTGACTCCAAACTGTCACAGTAAATCTTAGCTCTATTTCTCCGTGTTTCACAGAATAAAATTATATATATCTGAAAGCAGCAGCTTAAGGAGTGGTTTCAGGCTTGCTGTCTCTTCAGGCCCCCACAGAATCATATGGTTAACTTTTTAATCCTTTGTGCATTTAAGTCCTTCTCCCTTCAAAGCACTCACGGTTCACCTTGCCATCCCAGGGGTACCGGCACGGTGTCCCCACTTCAACCTTGCTGCCAGGTGCAAAGGAGCTGCTGCTGGCCATGATGGAGAGCTGGCCAGAGCCCCAACAGGAAGATGATGGCCCACAGACAGTGAGAGATTTTTTGTGAGCCAAACCCACATGCTTATCTAGGTAACAAGGTATCTCACAATGAAGTCTTCTGGAAGACAGAGCAAGGAAGAACAGGAGGCCAAAGAGCTTGTCTTAGGCCGTTGCTGCCACCCCCACTAATCAGGAGCTGGAGAGACATGTCACCAGCACACAGTGGACAGAGTGTGGTAAGATATTCATCTCAGCACTGCTTTGGGACCTCTACTTTGTAACAGGGCAAGTCATGGCAAGTATCTCAAGCATCCTCAGCTGTCTGAAAACACAGCATCTCCCTAGGGCGTCTGCCAGCATCCCACAGACAGATTCACACTGCCTTTGGCCATCGTTAGGGTGCTTGCATCACACAAGAACTTCACCTTACAGAAGCCACAGCCTACATCTCAGCTGACAGACGGGCAGGGAGGCAGTTTTAAACAAAAGCAGGAATACCGAACATTTGGTCTGCTTTAGAGACAAAGAAAAATAAAAATGGATATTGGGTGGATGTTGTTTCCTCAGTCAGGACTGCCAGAAGTTAGTGCTTCTAATGTTCATTAACAGGGTCATCCTCTTCCCGTGAGAAAAGTCATTAAAACTAGGCATTTATTCTTGCATCAGCCTTATTTGTTTTCAGGCTCTATCAAGACTTTGGTTGCAAGTTGGTACTGACCATCCTGGAGATGGCCTTCCCTTTTTCCAACTGCGCCCTCCCAGAGAAATAGCACCCCCGAAAGTACATTCACACACCAGCCATGCAACACATGAAACAGTTTGTCTGCCAAAGGTTTTGGCTCTTAAAAGAAGAAGTCGGCTGCTCTTCAAACTGCAAACGCAGAACATTTTTGGAGAACAGTCTTTCCTGGATATGTAGCACTTCTGCAGTTTTCTGAGAGAGGCAATAGCAGAGAGTTTGGGACACTCATACACCAAGTTTAAAGTCATAAATGAAGTAGATTTCCACCTCAGAAATGTACGTTTCTAATGAGCTACAGACACAGCTGATACAGTAATAGGTCCATCCCATACTTACAAGAACAATGCTCACTCACGGGGAAGGACAGTCTTATCAGATTGGTAACTTTATCTCAAATATCGTGTTCAAATTTTCATATCCTTATAAACTAAAAAATACTAGAGTGAAGTGACCAGATGCTCAAGTCTCCTCTGCAGCACAATCACTACCAGGCACGCATTTAAGAGGCATGGAAGTCTGCTAGGACTCTTCTCTGAAGAGGCTCACTCCTCTTCATGTCATCTGTTTGTGCTAGCACAATGTCTTCAGCACCTCAGCCCAGAGGAAACTTCTACCTCCACCATTGCCATGTCCCAGGACTACTAATGCACTGCATTATTTCCAGTGGGCACAGGAAAGAGAAAACAGCATTTCTCCTTTCAAGCCAGAACCGGAGGAAGAACATAACGGAGAGGCTGCAGAAAGCTCTTGCATCATGAGAAAGTTGCCCGTTTATTCAGTCTCCCTGTCTTCTACACCACTGCATAGCACCACATTCAACGGCACAAAAGCTCTTACGACTTCATTTTTCGTTTAATACAAGTTTTTGTTCCATGTGAGCCAAGCGCCTCATCTCCTCAGGGACTGCCAGTCCTAGCTGTTGGACCTCTACAATGCTAACGATTACACCCCTGCCTTTCCGCACTGCTGAGAGTGTAAGCCCATAGCATGATAAGTTTAAGTGCTCTGATACTAATAGCAGTGAAATGTCTGTGTATAGACACGTGTTCCCTTTGATAGCTTACTATTGTTTCTGACAGATATGGAATGCAACTCTAATATGGTTACAATTAATCAGAAATTTAAGAGCAAACATGTCAGTCCATGTAAGTGAGAAATGCCGAGGACTGGCCTATAGAGAATCTTAAATCACTTATTACTATTTTCCTGCGCTGTTCTAATGCCAACAGAACTACATTTTCTTTTCAAATTCTGTAAAAGGAAAAATATAAACCAAACAGGCTGTGCTCTTGATGAGACCTTGGATTCTTTGGCACCTAATATAACAACAAAAAAATTAATTTCACATCATACTGGCAATAGCTTGTATTGAAATTGCATTCTTGCTGCTTTGACGTTACTGCGCATGGATCTTTTTGTTCTACGTAAGTCCTCAACTGTGGGCCTTTTTTTAACTAGCTGGTATTCCCTCCATCCATACAAAACTAGCATTTTCCTACTTGTTCACACATCCATGAAAATTGTCCTTCTTTCTAGGTTTAGTTTTGTTGCTGTAAAGTAAACAGGCATGGCACAATGCCAATGGACACCCCAAGTGTGACCCTGCCACTCTGCCAAGTGCTTGTCCTGGGAGCAGATTCTGTTGTCCAGAATCAGATAATCATCTAAGTTGGAAGGAACCTCTAAGGTCATCCAGTCCAGCCATCCAGAAGCCTTACAGCTAGGGACAGACCTTCAGCTGGAGGTCCACAGACAACAGCCAATTCACTCATAATAAAAGCCCCTTCTTGTCTCAGGTACAGCTAAGGGATAGCAAAACTCCACAGAAGAGCAAGGAAAGGAGAGCTCCTGGCAGTAAGCATCACTATGAAAGGGTGAGTCAGAGTCCCCCTTCAAGGTGAGGAAACCCAGGGTAGCTGCTCCGCTCCTTGTCCTGCTGCTCACTAGCTATCACCATTCACAAGAGACATGAATGAGACCAAATAAATGCATTTTGCCATCCATGCCACAGCCCTCAAAGCTGGGCTATTCTCTATATTTTCCAATACTCTGTCCCACCTCAGCTGAGGAGTGTCAAGCGTCTGTACATCCAGAGAAAATGTAAGGCAGCAACTCCTCCAGGCACTTGACCACTCCTCCCTCCCAGGCATCCCCAGAACCATCTCTTCCCCATGCTCATTACCTTCTTGTCAAGAGCAGTTAATATAGATCTGGATCCAGTTTGTAGTGGCCCTCCTCCTTCCTTTGGTAGACAAGTCTGGTCACCTTTGATGCAAAACAGTTGCGTTGCTGCAAGAATTTAGAATGCCAAAATCCAAAAGGAACCAGGCACAGATTTCTAGTACAGGCACTCTCTATGAAGCCAATGTAAGGTTTTACTGCCTCAGCAGATGCCAAAAGCATTAATTACTCACACTGTTTACTATTAGGTTTTGTCAGTATTTGATCCACTGTTGGTTTGCCTTTTCTCCTGGAAGTGGGTGGACAGTCTTTTCACTACAACACGAATAAGATAATTTCATATTTACTGAAAATATAATTATGACGTTTTCAAGTATCATTTATTTGCTGCTTCCATACACTCCACAATGGGACTAGAATTTGGGAAAGCAAAAAGCATTTACGTGAAAGGGTCATGTCTTTAAAAGAAAGGAAAAAGAAAGGGGAAAAGGAACAGTGAGAAACCAGCTTTTAACCCCTGTATCTTGGATCCTACTACTGTGTTAGTAAATAAAGCAGTGGGAGGGGGTGGGGGTGAACCATAGGAATCCTTTACTCAGCTGAACTAAGGAGATGAAAGCATCTGGCCAGGCCAAATGGGTTTGTGGTTTTTCACCATAAGGGTTGCTACTTCAGGAGGGTACTCAGGTTTTACTGGAAATTTAACATTTTTTGACCAGAATGTTTTTAGTAGTCTTCAAAATTGAAAAATTGTCAGGCAGAAGTTTTGCACCTTAAAGTGGCAAATTAGCTAAGAAAATTTAGACTTGAGGAGAAAACAGTATAAAAAAAAAAAAAAAAAGATCACAATGACCAGGATCTCTGCAGTTTTTCCTCATCACACAAATTGGCTGCAGCCATCCATTAGCAGAAAAGCCATTGTCTCCATTTGGAAGAGCATGTGTGTCTGAGGCCAGGCAGGAGATGCTGTTTGATTTGCAATTGGCACCCTTAAGCAAGGAGGCTTGAAACTGTGCATATCATCACGGAAAGGCAGCCACCTCAAAGCCCTGTCCTCAACCCAGGAGTCTAATTCCGTGGTCTCCTAAACTGTGCGTGCTGGAAAAAAAAGCAAGCACTATTGTCCTCAGGCTTTTTCTAAGATTAGATCTGACCTTGAGGGTAATGAAAGGTCAAGAAATATCATCATTCCCATTTCACAGAAGGGAAAAGGTAGCATTTGAAAGTCAAAATATCTTTTACAAATAAGCTTCTTTGAACCCAGCATCTTCTCCCACTGAGTATCTGCATTACAGGCACATTTCAAGTGGCACTATATTGGGTAGTACTATCTGGGAGAACATTGTCTCTTTAAAAAAGGCGGTCCCAGGTTTGGTACCCCAGTACAGGCATGTTCTGAACGTGGTATGTTTCTCCATGAGACCCAGAGTTGGGAACAGATGGTAGTTCTCTGTGGCTTAGAGCATAAGCGAAAAGAGGGAAAAATCTTGGAGATCAGGATGCCTGGACCATTTGATATCCTGAAAATTAAAGTAACTGCCTTGAAGGCAACACAAGCCCACAGCAAAATACACCTCTTAATTAACAGGCTGTGATTCCTGCAGCAGCCTGACTTCCTGGGTTAAATTGCAGCTCTTGTCAAATGCATGGCAGTAACCTGGCATCCATGGAAAAAGTAAAGGTAATAGAAACACAGTTTAGACATTCAGGAGAACAGCGTTCAACCTGCCTAGAAGATTAAGGAGGCCGTTGCAGCTTTCAGAGCATCTAATGTACTCATTTCTGCAGATAGTTGGGAACTTCAGGAGCAAGCAAAACTCAGAACCAGCAGACCAAGGAATCACAGCTACTCTATAGGTATAGCAGGCTGCATACAGCAGGACATGAAACAGTCTCTATGATCTGCAGCACATTGCTAAGAGTTTTGATCTTGTGGCACCTTTAAAAGAAGATTGGATACTGGGAGAATTTCAAGCTAAAACCAGATTGATTCAGTACTTTTCTCACCTTCCTTGATTATCCCATGAGATCATGATATAAAACACCTCTCCAGAACAATCGAAATAAGAGCAAAAGCCCAGCTTCACACTGACAGAACCAAAGGAGAACAGGGGGAGGACCTGCCTGCAAAGAAACAGCTATTGAGGAAGCTGAAGAGACTGTTCTACAACAGGAAGTAATAGCCATATACAGAATAGCCGTAATAAATTGACTTCAAAATAGGCTTCACCATGATCTCACTTTGCATACGCACATCCCAAAGACCAGCTTTATGCATTCTGTCACTCCACACATAGGAGAAAAACACTTTCAAATTCAAAGAAGATGTGTTCTCCGCTCCTGCTTTCAGGAGGTAGCAGTAGTTCAAATGGGAAGCACTGTGTACTCTTAAGCAGCAAATTGCACACAATTATACATTTTCTGAAGGTGCCTTACATTATTAAAGCCTCTTTAAAGAAAACAAAGCTGAACACAATTTAAGTACATGACTGCACAACTAAGCTACGTACCAGAACAGAAATGGACAATGATTCTGCTCTTTGGCTCATCCCGTGTTAACCAGCACTAGAGATACAGCAAGAGCAGCAAAGCATCTGCAGACACATTTGTCACTGTCTCTCAGCTGTATTTCCCCAATGAACTAACAAAACTACAGAAGTCACAGACCTCACAACACTTATTTACTGAAACTTAATTTCTGATAACCTTCTAGACAAAGCATTTGTAGTCAAAATTTGGACATGACATCACAAACGAAGACAACAATTTCTCTGTCACTAACTTGGGGTTTTGCTTTAAAAAAGCAAAAAAAAAGATGATAAGATACATGAGATGGTCAGCTAGTGTAAGAGAAAGCAGTTCCACCCACTGAAGACCGGGCCACATGTTTTCCTTAAAACGGACCGCAAAAAATTACTTAGTACAATCAATTATGCACATCTAACAGGGCAGATTAGTGTTGCTGTTTGATTATACCCCCAAGAGTTTGTTCCTGAAATATAGACTTTGACTGTCAGGGCATCAAGGAACATAATAGACTTTTGGCTTTGTTTTAACAGTAATGTTCCTGAAGGGAAATAGGGTGATACATACTCACCACACTGTAGAGAGCCTGGAACATGCCCAAGTCTATTTTAGGCCCTCACCTCAGGGCACATCTTTGAGGAAACAGGAAACTTGGGGTTAATACCAAAGCTAAACCTGGACTACAGCTCCCAAAGAATTTTCCTCCCCCTCTTCTGCCTCTTTTTGGAGTTTTCTCCCTGAACTTCAGATTCCCAGTGCCTCTTTTAGCTTGCTGCACTTTTCACTCCTGATGTACCCTCAATGCCCTGAGTACCCTGCTACTGCCTCCCCCAGGAGCCCTCGGCCTGGCCATCACATCCCCCACAGCACTTCCCTGCTCCAGACACCCCAGCACAGAGTCCCTGCCAAACTTTCCAGAGATGATTTCTCTTCAGGTCACCCCCACCCACCAGCCACTTCACCTGAGGCCAGCACCACCTGATTGATTAGTGCTGCAGAGGCTCCAGCCGCCTCTCCCATGGCCAGTCACCCTGTGCCACAGGGATAAAAGCTAGTTCACACACTTTGTTTAAAGGCTCTCAGTAGCCACAGGAAGGGTCAGCAGCTGCCCTGAGCAGCACAGGCTGGTTTAGTGCTCCCTATCACAGAACAAACGTGAATTTAAATGTACTCTCTATGGGCAAGATCTTCGAACTGCTTTTCCAGGTTTCTGAACCCCCATGCTGTATTCCTCTTCCTTAGGCAATAGAGCCGGAGGTCTAGGCCTCAGATTAAAGGTGGCAGGGAGGCAGACAACTGCCACATCACAGCTGATCACACATGTGAGGTGAGCCTGATGAATCGGTTCTTCACGTGCACCACAAGTCCAGAGCTATCAACGTACAGCCACAGGTCAGCACAGGGCTAGAGCCCACCGTCATCTTAAAATAATCCAGGCTCTCACTTTTCCATTCCTGCCTCATCAGGAGCATCCAAATTCAACAATTTTAGGTCTTAGAGACATTAGAGACTAAACTAGCTGATAAAAGCCATTGTGTATGAGACCGACTTAGGGCAAGTCTGGGAAATAGGTCACTGAAGTCCTAAGGGACAACCTGTGAATGCAGCAGACACAAGCCAGTTATGTGGAGGATCACCAAGGCCCCTCCAAATGTCCTTAGAGCTATGCCAGCTAGCTTCCATGGCACCAGTTGCTCTTCTTAATGGACAGATGCAATAACATGAAGGAGCATTTTCCTGGAAGGTGATTTAGAAACCAGACTTTTACTGGGTTCAGTGGCAAATGTGCTCCTAGTAGTCAGTTAGTGCAATCCACAATTGCTTGGTTATTCATATAGATTATTAACTATCAGATGTCACAGCTTTCTGGAGCATATCGTTTTTATATGTTCCCCCCTGCCACGTGTACCTACAGAGCATTTGAGTTTATTTTAAACAAATCTGCAGCTGTAACTGCAAAAAAAAGTATGAATTATTGAAAGTTTAGAAGAAAGTTTAGAAAGTTTAGAATGTTAGTTACTTCCAACCAAGGTCCAAAAGATTTAGTTAAATACTCCTTAGAGTGTATATAGCACATTCAAGAATACTGGCTATTCTCCAAAGGTTTGTATCTGCTAAGCTTAAAAATTCATGTAAGTCTTTAAAATCCATACTGCATAACCATGTGTATCCTCTAGAACCATAGCAATTACAATAAAAGTGCTTTAATTTGTTATCAAGTGATTTTCATCATAATGTGACACTACGTACCAAAGCATTTAATAATTATCCCATTACTATAATGTATTAATGATATTTCCAAATATTTATGTTAGAAGGTAAGATGGTTTTCAGTTCACAGAATCACAGAATCACAGAATTATCAGAGTTGGAAGGGACCTCTAGAGATCATCTAGTCCAACTCCCCTGCTAAAGCAGGATTGCCCAGAGCACATGACTCAGGACTGCATCCAGGCGGGTCTTGAAAAGCTCCAGAGAAGGGGACTCCACAACCTCCCTGGGCAGCCTGTGCCAGTGCTCTGTCACCCTCACCGTAAAGAACTGTTTCCGTGTATTTGAACGGAACTTCCTGTGTTCTAACTTGTGCCCATTGCCCCTCGTCCTGTCACTTGGAACCAATGAAAAGAGCCTGGCTCCATCCTTCTTCAACCCACCCTTTAGATACTTGTATGCCAGTTCGCACGTCTCTTACAAACATAAATTGTTTGAGAGGGTCTTGAAACAGGTCACATCCTAAGATTTCTCTCACAGCTGTTTCTCTTTCAGACTAGAATAAGAAAAGACAACAAAAGCAAAGTCTTCTCTAATTCCCAGCAATGTGACAGGAAAACACCATCCTCTTTACCAAGCAAGTCCCCAGTCTTGAAGCCTTGCACAGATGCTGAACTTTGAATTCAATTGTCTTACTCATGTGCATCAAATCAAGCGTAAACTCCAGTCCCGGCAGCTTCAAACTTGCCTTATCCAGCAAATAAAATCCAAGATATTAGTTATACATTTCTTCATCTAGCTTTACGTGTACCATTTCATCAAAAATGCCATACACGCATGACAGCGCTTTAAGATTTCAAGCACAGAACTAGTGCAGAGTAAGTAGTTGCACCAAAGTGTCTTTCCTGCAACATCCAAAGGTAAACAAGGACAGTGACACAAATCCTGCAGATTTTCTTCCCAACTGGAGGAAAGACACTCCCCTCAAAGTTCCCCTCTGAGTAGGATCAGTTCCCTCCCCATCCCTCAGGCAAGTTTAAGGCAGAAAACTTGGCACACTGTGGTTTTAAACGATTTTTGTGTCAGTCAGATATGTGCAGACTCTTATTTTGTCCTGAGATCTCTGTCCTCCCATCCATCAGATAGGATGTCAGCTCCTAAACTCAGAGCCCATCCTTAGTCTGTGCTGCTAAAGACAGCCTGAGCTGGATGTTCAAGGGTAAAGTTCCTTCTACTCACCATACCACCGATACTACCTGGAGTAAGTTGGTTGCCTTAATGACACAGTGAGCTCAAACAGGAAACCTTAATTGCCCAGGAATGGTAGAAGTGATCACAAATATGCCCAAAGGCAAGGCCTTTGGGGTGCCACCAGAGGAGGTGGTGACGTGCTGAGGAAGCTCCACCGTATCATGAACTCTCATTCCCTCAGCTAATGAGAACCAGCATGCTCTGGTTACTGATGGGCCTTGTCGTACTGTAGGAAAGCATCGAAGGTGGAATGCTGCGGTGTGGAGTCCTACAGGACGAGTCGCAGAAGCTGCTGAAGGACAAGGTGAGTGGAGTCAATCTGCAGAGGGAAAAGCCGTCCAGCTGGCGTTAGCTGTTGCTGAAGGAGAAAAGTGGCCAAGACTCTCTCTCTCTCCTGACTCCAGGACAGTGGCAAATGCTCCGTGGGGGCGGTTAAAGCAGTGGAAGCAGAGCAACTGGCAGCCCTGTCCTGCCGGCTGGGCCTGTACTCTGTGTCTGTCGGGGCTCTGGTTGCCGGGGGCAGCTGTGAGGCGCTGAGGCGGGGGGGCTGGTTGGCGGCTGTGCCGGTGATGCGCTCTGGCGCCTGTGACATCAGAGGGGCCGTGTCACAATGGGGGCAGCTATAAAAGGCGCCCGCAGGCAGCGCTGCCCCAGCACAGCCTGAGCCAGAGGTGAGTGCGCAGGCGGCGGGAGACTGAGCCGGAGCGGGGCCCGGGCAGAACGGCGGGCCCCCGGGGGGTGGGTTCTCATCCTGCATCAAGGGCCCAGCTGCTGGCGGGAGCGCCTGGGGCCGGGCACGCTGCCACCACCGCCACCAGGGCTGGGCGCAGGCCTTGCTGCCCCCCAGCTGTCTCGCCCCCTCTCCTGCCTGCCCCCAGCTCCCTGCGGCTGCTGGCCCCGCTTCCCCCATACCTTCTGCCTTCCCAGCCCCACTCAACCCCTTCTCTCCCTCCTCCCACAGGCCATGGCTGACACAACCTTCCTCACCTTGCTCGTGCAGAGCATCCTCCGGCTCCTGCACATGGTCTGCCAGGAGCTGGGTGAGGCCACCTGCGGGCACATGCGGCAGAACGCGCAGCAGCTGAGCCAGCCCAAGACTCGGCTGCTGCAGGACATGGAGCAGAACGCCTCGGCCTGGGGAGACCTGTTCTTCGCTGCCTTGCAGCACTGGCAGGTCTGGGCGCTCGCTGCAGTCCTCGTCCTGATCTTCAGGCTCTGCCGGCGCCTCAGCAAAAGGAGCCCCCAGCCAGGCAGCAGCGCTGCAGAGGAGGAGAGCTCCAGCAGCAGCACAGAGTGCGGCAACGAACAATGTGCAGGAGAAGGTTCTGGCGACTATGAGAAGCGTGTGTTTGGGAGGTTTGCAAAGCGCATCCGGTCGTCAGTGCAGCGCCTGGCCTACAGGAGCCGCGTGGTGGAGGAGCTGGTGGGCGACCTCCTGGCTGTCCTGCAAGAGCGCTTGTCCAACAGTTTCTTCCCGGTCCTGCAGCCAGCCATCGGGGTGGGCAGTGCCTTCGAAGGTTGGAGTCCCCGTGGGCGTGATGCTGTGTACCGCCTGCTTGTGCCCCTTAAGCCCCCCCGTGGGCACGTTTTCCACCTGGAGCTGGGCACTGCAGCGGAGATGCCAGCAAAGAACTCCCGCGTCCGCGTGGAGCTGGCGTGTACCTGCAGCAGGGATCAGCTGGTGGAGAACACGCCGTTCTACCTCCACCACCCCCAGGAGGAGGAGCTGAGGAAAAATCCGTCGGCCGGCCTCCTCGGCACCCTCTGCACCGGCTCCTACCTGGATGTGCACAAAACAGCCCAGTGGTTGCAGAACCTGGTGAGCTCAGCCTGGGAAGAGATGCCTCAGGCGCGGCGCTACAGCATGAAGGTGCTGCCTTCCAGCCGCTCCTGCAAGCTGCAGCTGACGAACGCCTCCGGGAAAAGCATCCTCATTGACATCATGTTTGGGGTCCGGCGAGGTGACTCAGACATCTTCCTGAGCAGCCAGGAGACTACAGAGGCCATCCTCACCCCCAGCACAACGTGGGTAGAGAGCTACGCGGTGGCAGAGGTGAAGTTCTTCAGGCATGTGGCCAGGCAGGCCCCACACGACACCTCCCACCTCAAATGCCTCCAGCTCTTTGCTGCTATCCTGCTGGGCACCAGCTTTTCCACCGCTATCTTCAAGACGGTTGCCATGCACCTCCTCAACACCTTACCAGTGTCGAGCTGGAGCAGGAGGGAATTCCTCATGCGGCTGCAGGATATCCTGTGGTACCTGCGCGGCTGCCTGCACGACAGACGCCTCGACCACTTCTTCTTTGCTAATGAGAACATGCCCGAGGACATCGTCTTGCCCCCAGCCCTCCAAACAGCAGAGCCACTCAACCTCTTCCAGCGCCTGCTGCACGATCCAGCCGCCCACGCCAAGGCAATGCGTGAGGCCGATGAGCTGCAAGATCGGCTCACAAGCCTGCTCTTCTACGGACACCGAAAGAGCTCCTCACGCACGGAGCTCTCTTAGTGTCCCCTAGATACTCCCCTGGGAGCTGGTGCTGCGGAACTGAGCACGCTGGGCACGCACAACACGCTGCTCAGTCGGCTCTGGGAACTGCTGCCACACCTTTCCTCTGCAGCAGAACCGCACTCTGGGGAGTGGGACGCGATGCGGCTGGAGTCGCCCTTGCAAGGAGCCTTGCGACAGAGACTCCTGTTACCATGGGCCCAGCCACCGGTCCCTGTCCCTTGAGGAGCTTTACCCTGTACATAGATGTCAGTAAATAATTTGTTTCACACACAGACGTGCGTCTGTGCATGTGTGGGCATCGGTTTTGGGGGGAAGTGCTGAGCGCTTGGC
>NW_028126862.1:0-25747 GCF_965231255.1 Vanellus vanellus
CGCCCAAAAGTGAAAAAAGGTGCTTTTGAGGATGGAGTCCGCAGGAAAGCAGAGAGGGCCAAATTGTCTGGGGCATTTGAAGGGGTTCCAGGAGGCAGTGAGGACCAGCATCACTTTTCCCCCGCTGGCACTTTGCTGTGGCAACGAAAGCTGGACGTATGTCTTTTTTGCTCCAAACACCGCCGAAAGCGAAAACAGGTGCTTTTGAGGATGGAGTCCACAGGAAAGTAGAGAGGGCCAAATTGTCTGGGGCATTTGAAGGGGTTCCAGGAGGCAGTGAGGACCAGCATCACTTTTCCCCGCTGGCACCTTTGCTGTGGCAGCAAAAGCTGGACGTTTGTCTTTTTGCTCCAAACACCACCGAAAGCCAAAACAGGTGCTTTTGAGGATGGAGTCCGCAGGAAAGCAGAGAGGGCCAAATTGTCTGGGGCATTTGAAGGGGTTCCAGGAGGCAGTGAGGACCAGCATCACTTTTCCCCGCTGGCACCTTTGCTGTGGCAGCAAAAGCTGGACGTTTGTCTTTTTTTGCTCCAAACACTGCCGAAAGCGAAAAACAGGTGCTTTTGAGGATGGAGTCCGCAGGAAAGCAGAGAGGGCCAAATTGTCTGGGGCATTTGAAGGGGTTCCAGGAGGCAGTGAGGACCAGCATCACTTTTCCCCGCTGGCACCTTTGCTGTGGCAGCAAAAGCTGGACGTTTGTCTTTTTTGCTCCAAACAGCGCCGAAAGCGAAAATAGGTGCTTTTGAGGATAGAGTCCGCAGGAAAGCAGAGAGGGCCAAATTGTCTGGGGCATTTGAAGGGGTTCCAGGAGGCAGTGAGGACCAGCATCACTTTTCCCCGCTGGCACCTTTGCTGTGGCAGCAAAAGCTGGACGTTTGTCTTTTTTGCTCCAAACACCGCCGAAAGCGAAAAAGGTGCTTTTGAGGATGGAGTCCGCAGGAAAGCAGAGAGGGCCAAATTGTCTGGGGCATTTGAAGGGGTTCCAGGAGGCAGTGAGGACCAGCATCACTTTTCCCCGCTGGCACCTTTGCTGTGGCAACGAAAGCTGGACGTTTGTCTTTTTTGCTCCAAACACCGCCGAAAGCGAAAACAGGTGCTTTTGAGGATGGAGTCCGCAGGAAAGCAGAGAGGGCCAAATTGTTCTGGGGCATTTGAAGGGGTTCCAGGAGGCAGTGAGGACCAGCATCACTTTTCCCCGCTGGCACCTTTGCTGTGGCAGCAAAAGCTGGACGTTTGTCTTTTTTGCTCCAAACACCGCCGAAAGCGAAAATAGGTGCTTTTGAGGATGGAGTCCGCAGGAAAGCAGAGAGGGCCAAATTGTCTGGGGCATTTGAAGGGGTTCCAGGAGGCAGTGAGGACCAGCATCACTTTTCCCCGCTGGCACCTTTGCTGTGGCAGCAAAAGCTGGACGTTTGTCTTTTTTGCTCCAAACACCGCCAAAAGTGAAAAACGGTTTTTTTGAGGATGGAGTCCGCAGGAAAGCAGAGAGGGCCAAATTGTCTGGGGCATTTGAAGGGGTTCCAGGAGGCAGTGAGGACCAGCATCACTTTTCCCCGCTGGTACCTTTGCTGTGGCAACGAAAGCTGGACGTTTGTCTTTTTGCTCCAAACACCGCCACAAAGTGAAAAACGGTTTTTTTGAGGATAGAGACCGCAGGAAAGCAGAGAGGGCCAAATTGTCTGGGGCATTTGAAGGGGTTCCAGGAGGCAGTGAGGACCAGCATCACTTTCCCCGCTGGCACCTTTGCTGTGGCAGCAAAAGCTGGACGTTTGTCTTTTTTGCTCCAAACACCGCCGAAAGCGAAAAAAGGTGCTTTTGAGGATGGAGTCCGCAGGAAAGCAGAGAGGGCCAAATTGTCTGGGGCATTTGAAGGGGTTCCAGGAGGCAGTGAGGACCAGCATCACTTTTCCCCGCTGGCACCTTTGCTGTGGCAACGAAAGCTGGACGTTTGTCTTTTTGCTCCAAACACCGCCAAAAGTGAAAAAAGGTGCTTTTGAGGATGGAGTCCGCAGGAAAGCAGAGAGGGCCAAATTGTCTGGGGCATTTGAAGGGGTTCCAGGAGGCAGTGAGGACCAGCATCACTTTTCCCCGCTGGCACTTTGCTGTGGCAACGAAAGCTGGACGTTTGTCTTTTTTGCTCCAAACACCGCCGAAAGCGAAAACAGGTGCTTTTGAGGATGGAGTCCACAGGAAAGTAGAGAGGGCCAAATTGTCTGGGGCATTTGAAGGGGTTCCAGGAGGCAGTGAGGACCAGCATCACTTTTCCCCGCTGGCACCTTTGCTGTGGCAGCAAAAGCTGGACGTTTGTCTTTTTGCTCCAAACACCACCGAAAGCCAAAACAGGTGCTTTTGAGGATGGAGTCCGCAGGAAAGCAGAGAGGGCCAAATTGTCTGGGGCATTTGAAGGGGTTCCAGGAGGCAGTGAGGACCAGCATCACTTTTCCCCGCTGGCACCTTTGCTGTGGCAGCAAAAGCTGGACGTTTGTCTTTTTGCTCCAAACACTGCCGAAAGCAAAAAACAGGTTGCTTTTGAGGATGGAGTCCGCAGGAAAGCAGAGAGGGCCAAATTGTCTGGGGCATTTGAAGGGGTTCCAGGAGGCAGTGAGGACCAGCATCACTTTTCCCCGCTGGCACCTTTGCTGTGGCAGCAAAAGCTGGACGTTTGTCTTTTTTGCTCCAAACAGCGCCGAAAGCGAAAATAGGTGCTTTTGAGGATGGAGTCCGCAGGAAAGCAGAGAGGGCCAAATTGTCTGGGGCATTTGAAGGGGTTCCAGGAGGCAGTGAGGACCAGCATCACTTTTCCCCGCTGGCACCTTTGCTGTGGCAACGAAAGCTGGACGTTTGTCTTTTTTGCTCCAAACAACGCCGAAAGCGAAAACAGGTGCTTTTGAGGATGGAGTCCACAGGAAAGTAGAGAGGGCCAAATTGTCTGGGGCATTTGAAGGGGTTCCAGGAGGCAGTGAGGACCAGCATCACTTTTCCTTGCTGGCACCTTTGCTGTGGCAGCAAAAGCTGGACGTTTGTCTTTTTTGCTCCAAACACCGCCGAAAGCGAAAACAGGTGCTTTTGAGGATGGAGTCCGCAGGAAAGCAGAGAGGGCCAAATTGTCTGGGGCATTTGAAGGGGTTCCAGGAGGCAGTGAGGACCAGCATCACTTTTCCCCGCTGGTACCTTTGCTGTGGCAACGAAAGCTGGACGTTTGTCTTTTTTGCTCCAAACACCGCCGAAAGCGAAAAAAGGTTTTTTTGAGGATAGAGACCGCAGGAAAGCAGAGAGGGCCAAATTGTCTGGGGCATTTGAAGGGGTTCCAGGAGGCAGTGAGGACCAGCATCACTTTTCCCCGCTGGCACCTTTGCTGTGGCAGCAAAAGCTGGACGTTTGTCTTTTTTTGCTCCAAACACCGCCGAAAGCGAAAAAAAGGTGCTTTTGAGGATGGAGTCCGCAGGAAAGCAGAGAGGGCCAAATTGTCTGGGGCATTTGAAGGGGTTCCAGGAGGCAGTGAGGACCAGCATCACTTTTCCCCGCTGGCACCTTTGCTGTGGCAGCAAAAGCTGGACGTTTTTCTTTTTTGCTCCAAACACTGCCGAAAGCGAAAACCAGGTGCTTTTGAGGATGGAGTCCGCAGGAAAGCAGAGAGGGCCAAATTGTCTGGGGCATTTGAAGGGGTTCCAGGAGGCAGTGAGGACCAGCATCACTTTTCCCCGCTGGCACCTTTGCTGTGGCAACGAAAGCTGGACGTTTGTCTTTTTTGCTCCAAACACCGCCAAAAGTGAAAAAAGGTGCTTTTGAGGATGGAGTCCGCAGGAAAGCAGAGAGGGCCAAATTGTCTGGGGCATTTGAAGGGGTTCCAGGAGGCAGTGAGGACCAGCATCACTTTTCCCCGCTGGCACTTTGCTGTGGCAACGAAAGCTGGACGTTTGTCTTTTTTGCTCCAAACACCGCCGAAAGCGAAAACAGGTGCTTTTGAGGATGGAGTCCACAGGAAAGTAGAGAGGGCCAAATTGTCTGGGGCATTTGAAGGGGTTCCAGGAGGCAGTGAGGACCAGCATCACTTTTCCCCGCTGGCACCTTTGCTGTGGCAGCAAAAGCTGGACGTTTGTCTTTTTGCTCCAAACACCGCCGAAAGCCAAAACAGGTGCTTTTGAGGATGGAGTCCGCAGGAAAGCAGAGAGGGCCAAATTGTCTGGGGCATTTGAAGGGGTTCCAGGAGGCAGTGAGGACCAGCATCACTTTTCCCCGCTGGCACCTTTGCTGTGGCAGCAAAAGCTGGACGTTTGTCTTTTTTGCTCCAAACACTGCCGAAAGCAAAAAACAGGTGCTTTTGAGGATGGAGTCCGCAGGAAAGCAGAGAGGGCCAAATTGTCTGGGGCATTTGAAGGGGTTCCAGGAGGCAGTGAGGACCAGCATCACTTTTCCCCGCTGGCACCTTTGCTGTGGCAGCAAAAGCTGGACGTTTGTCTTTTTTGCTCCAAACAGCGCCGAAAGCGAAAATAGGTGCTTTTGAGGATGGAGTCCGCAGGAAAGCAGAGAGGGCCAAATTGTCTGGGGCATTTGAAGGGGTTCCAGGAGGCAGTGAGGACCAGCATCACTTTTCCCCGCTGGCACCTTTGCTGTGGCAACGAAAGCTGGACGTTTGTCTTTTTTGCTCCAAACACCGCCGAAAGCGAAAACAGGTGCTTTTGAGGATGGAGTCCACAGGAAAGTAGAGAGGGCCAAATTGTCTGGGGCATTTGAAGGGGTTCCAGGAGGCAGTGAGGACCAGCATCACTTTTCCTTGCTGGCACCTTTGCTGTGGCAGCAAAAGCTGGACGTTTGTCTTTTTTGCTCCAAACACCGCCGAAAGCGAAAACAGGTGCTTTTGAGGATGGATTCCGCAGGAAAGCAGAGAGGGCCCAATTGTCTGGGGCATTGGAAGGGGTTCCAGGAGGCAGTGAGGACCAGCATCACTTTTCCCCGCTGGTACCTTTGCTGTGGCAACGAAAGCTGGACGTTTGTCTTTTTTGCTCCAAACACCGCCGAAAGCGAAAAAAGGTTTTTTTGAGGATAGAGACCGCAGGAAAGCAGAGAGGGCCAAATTGTCTGGGGCATTTGAAGGGGTTCCAGGAGGCAGTGAGGACCAGCATCACTTTTCCCCGCTGGCACCTTTGCTGTGGCAGCAAAAGCTGGACGTTTGTCTTTTTTGCTCCAAACACCGCCGAAAGCGAAAAAAGGTGCTTTTGAGGATGGAGTCCGCAGGAAAGCAGAGAGGGCCAAATTGTCTGGGGCATTTGAAGGGGTTCCAGGAGGCAGTGAGGACCAGCATCACTTTTCCCCGCTGGCACCTTTGCTGTGGCAGCAAAAGCTGGACGTTTTTCTTTTTTGCTCCAAACACTGCCGAAAGCGAAAACCAGGTGCTTTTGAGGATGGAGTCCGCAGGAAAGCAGAGAGGGCCAAATTGTCTGGGGCATTTGAAGGGGTTCCAGGAGGCAGTGAGGACCAGCATCACTTTTCCCCGCTGGCACCTTTGCTGTGGCAGCAAAAGCTGGACGTTTGTCTTTTTTGCTCCAAACACCGCCGAAAGCGAAAACAGGTGCTTTTGAGGATGGAGTCCGCAGGAAAGCAGAGAGGGCCAAATTGTCTGGGGCATTTGAAGGGGTTCCAGGAGGCAGTGAGGACCAGCATCACTTTTCCCCGCTGGCACCTTTGCTGTGGCAACGAAAGCTGGACGTTTGTCTTTTTTGCTCCAAACACCGCCAAAAGTGAAAAAAGGTGCTTTTGAGGATGGAGTCCGCAGGAAAGCAGAGAGGGCCAAATTGTCTGGGGCATTTGAAGGGGTTCCAGGAGGCAGTGAGGACCAGCATCACTTTTCCCCGCTGGCACCTTTGCTGTGGCAACGAAAGCTGGACGTTTGTCTTTTTTGCTCCAAACACCGCCGAAAGCGAAAACAGGTGCTTTTGAGGATGGAGTCCACAGGAAAGTAGAGAGGGCCAAATTGTCTGGGGCATTTGAAGGGGTTCCAGGAGGCAGTGAGGACCAGCATCACTTTTCCCCGCTGGCACCTTTGCTGTGGCAGCAAAAGCTGGACGTTTGTCTTTTTGCTCCAAACACCACCGAAAGCGAAAACAGGTGCTTTTGAGGATGGAGTCCGCAGGAAAGCAGAGAGGGCCAAATTGTCTGGGGCATTTGAAGGGGTTCCAGGAGGCAGTGAGGACCAGCATCACTTTTCCCCGCTGGCACCTTTGCTGTGGCAGCAAAAGCTGGACGTTTGTCTTTTTTGCTCCAAACACCGCAGAAAGCGAAAACAGGTGCTTTTGAGGATGGAGTCCGCAGGAAAGCAGAGAGGGCCAAATTGTCTGGGGCATTTGAAGGGGTTCCAGGAGGCAGTGAGGACCAGCATCACTTTTCCCTGCTGGCACCTTTGCTGTGGCAGCAAAAGCTGGACGTTTGTCTTTTTTGCTCCAAACACCGCCGAAAGCGAAAACAGGTGCTTTTGAGGATGGAGTCCGCAGGAAAGCAGAGAGGGCCAAATTGTCTGGGGCATTTGACGGGGTTCCAGGAGGCAGTGAGGACCAGCATCACTTTTCCCCACTGGCACCTTTGCTGTGGCAGCAAAAGCTGGACGTTTGTCTTTTTTGCTCCAAACACCGCCAAAAGTGAAAAACGTTTTTTTTGAGGATAGAGTCCGCAGGAAAGCAGAGAGGGCCAAATTGTCTGGGGCATTTGAAGGGGTTCCAGGAGGCAGTGAGGACCAGCATCACTTTTCCCCGCTGGCACCTTTGCTGTGGCAGCAAAAGCTGGACGTTTGTCTTTTTTGCTCCAAACACCGCCGAAAGCGAAAACAGGTGCTTTTGAGGATGGAGTCCGCAGGAAAGCAGAGAGGGCCAAATTGTCTGGGGCATTTGAAGGGGTTCCAGGAGGCAGTGAGGACCAGCATCACTTTTCCCCGCTGGCACCTTTGCTGTGGCAGCAAAAGCTGGACGTTTGTCTTTTTTGCTCCAAACACCGCCGAAAGCGAAAATAGGTGCTTTTGAGGATGGAGTCCGCAGGAAAGCAGAGAGGGCCAAATTGTCTGGGGCATTTGAAGGGGTTCCAGGAGGCAGTGAGGACCAGCATCACTTTTCCCCGCTGGCACCTTTGCTGTGGCAACGAAAGCTGGACGTTTGTCTTTTTTGCTCCAAACACCGCCGAAAGCGAAAACAGGTGCTTTTGAGGATGGAGTCCACAGGAAAGTAGAGAGGGCCAAATTGTCTGGGGCATTTGAAGGGGTTCCAGGAGGCAGTGAGGACCAGCATCACTTTTCCTTGCTGGCACCTTTGCTGTGGCAGCAAAAGCTGGACGTTTGTCTTTTTTGCTCCAAACACCGCCGAAAGCGAAAACAGGTGCTTTTGAGGATGGATTCCGCAGGAAAGCAGAGAGGGCCCAATTGTCTGGGGCATTGGAAGGGGTTCCAGGAGGCAGTGAGGACCAGCATCACTTTTCCCCGCTGGTACCTTTGCTGTGGCAACGAAAGCTGGACGTTTGTCTTTTTTGCTCCAAACACCGCCGAAAGCGAAAAAAGGTTTTTTTGAGGATAGAGACCGCAGGAAAGCAGAGAGGGCCAAATTGTCTGGGGCATTTGAAGGGGTTCCAGGAGGCAGTGAGGACCAGCATCACTTTTCCCCGCTGGCACCTTTGCTGTGGCAGCAAAAGCTGGACGTTTGTCTTTTTTGCTCCAAACACCGCCGAAAGCGAAAAAAGGTGCTTTTGAGGATGGAGTCCGCAGGAAAGCAGAGAGGGCCAAATTGTCTGGGGCATTTGAAGGGGTTCCAGGAGGCAGTGAGGACCAGCATCACTTTTCCCCGCTGGCACCTTTGCTGTGGCAGCAAAAGCTGGACGTTTTTCTTTTTTGCTCCAAACACTGCCGAAAGCGAAAACCAGGTGCTTTTGAGGATGGAGTCCGCAGGAAAGCAGAGAGGGCCAAATTGTCTGGGGCATTTGAAGGGGTTCCAGGAGGCAGTGAGGACCAGCATCACTTTTCCCCGCTGGCACCTTTGCTGTGGCAGCAAAAGCTGGACGTTTGTCTTTTTTGCTCCAAACACCGCCGAAAGCGAAAACAGGTGCTTTTGAGGATGGAGTCCGCAGGAAAGCAGAGAGGGCCAAATTGTCTGGGGCATTTGAAGGGGTTCCAGGAGGCAGTGAGGACCAGCATCACTTTTCCCCGCTGGCACCTTTGCTGTGGCAACGAAAGCTGGACGTTTGTCTTTTTTGCTCCAAACACCGCCAAAAGTGAAAAAAGGTGCTTTTGAGGATGGAGTCCGCAGGAAAGCAGAGAGGGCCAAATTGTCTGGGGCATTTGAAGGGGTTCCAGGAGGCAGTGAGGACCAGCATCACTTTTCCCCGCTGGCACCTTTGCTGTGGCAACGAAAGCTGGACGTTTGTCTTTTTTGCTCCAAACACCGCCGAAAGCGAAAACAGGTGCTTTTGAGGATGGAGTCCACAGGAAAGTAGAGAGGGCCAAATTGTCTGGGGCATTTGAAGGGGTTCCAGGAGGCAGTGAGGACCAGCATCACTTTTCCCCGCTGGCACCTTTGCTGTGGCAGCAAAAGCTGGACGTTTGTCTTTTTGCTCCAAACACCACCGAAAGCGAAAACAGGTGCTTTTGAGGATGGAGTCCGCAGGAAAGCAGAGAGGGCCAAATTGTCTGGGGCATTTGAAGGGGTTCCAGGAGGCAGTGAGGACCAGCATCACTTTTCCCCGCTGGCACCTTTGCTGTGGCAGCAAAAGCTGGACGTTTGTCTTTTTTGCTCCAAACACCGCAGAAAGCGAAAACAGGTGCTTTTGAGGATGGAGTCCGCAGGAAAGCAGAGAGGGCCAAATTGTCTGGGGCATTTGAAGGGGTTCCAGGAGGCAGTGAGGACCAGCATCACTTTTCCCTGCTGGCACCTTTGCTGTGGCAGCAAAAGCTGGACGTTTGTCTTTTTTGCTCCAAACACCGCCGAAAGCGAAAACAGGTGCTTTTGAGGATGGAGTCCGCAGGAAAGCAGAGAGGGCCAAATTGTCTGGGGCATTTGACGGGGTTCCAGGAGGCAGTGAGGACCAGCATCACTTTTCCCCACTGGCACCTTTGCTGTGGCAGCAAAAGCTGGACGTTTGTCTTTTTTGCTCCAAACACCGCCAAAAGTGAAAAACGTTTTTTTTGAGGATAGAGTCCGCAGGAAAGCAGAGAGGGCCAAATTGTCTGGGGCATTTGAAGGGGTTCCAGGAGGCAGTGAGGACCAGCATCACTTTTCCCCGCTGGCACCTTTGCTGTGGCAGCAAAAGCTGGACGTTTGTCTTTTTTGCTCCAAACACCGCCGAAAGCGAAAACAGGTGCTTTTGAGGATGGAGTCCGCAGGAAAGCAGAGAGGGCCAAATTGTCTGGGGCATTTGAAGGGGTTCCAGGAGGCAGTGAGGACCAGCATCACTTTTCCCCGCTGGCACCTTTGCTGTGGCAACGAAAGATGGACGTTTGTCTTTTTTGCTCCAAACACCGCCGAAAGCGAAAACAGGTGCTTTTGAGGATGGAGTCCACAGGAAAGTAGAGAGGGCCAAATTGTCTGGGGCATTTGAAGGGGTTCCAGGAGGCAGTGAGGACCAGCATCACTTTTCCCTGCTGGCACCTTTGCTGTGGCAGCAAAAGCTGGACGTTTGTCTTTTTTGCTCCAAACACCGCCGAAAGCGAAAACAGGTGCTTTTGAGGATGGAGTCCGCAGGAAAGCAGAGAGGGCCAAATTGTCTGGGGCATTTGAAGGGGTTCCAGGAGGCAGTGAGGACCAGCATCACTTTTCCCCGCTGGCACCTTTGCTGTGGCAACGAAAGCTGGACGTTTGTCTTTTTTGCTCCAAACACCGCCGAAAGCGAAAACAGGTGCTTTTGAGGATGGAGTCCACAGGAAAGTAGAGAGGGCCAAATTGTCTGGGGCATTTGAAGGGGTTCCAGGAGGCAGTGAGGACCAGCATCACTTTTCCCCGCTGGCACCTTTGCTGTGGCAGCAAAAGCTGGACGTTTGTCTTTTTTGCTCCAAACACCGCCAAAAGTGAAAAACGGTTTTTTTGAGGATAGAGTCCGCAGGAAAGCAGAGAGGGCCAAATTGTCTGGGGCATTTGAAGGGGTTCCAGGAGGCAGTGAGGACCAGCATCACTTTTCCCCGCTGGCACCTTTGCTGTGGCAGCAAAAGCTGGACGTTTGTCTTTTTTGCTCCAAACACCGCCGAAAGCGAAAACAGGTGCTTTTGAGGATGGAGTCCGCAGGAAAGCAGAGAGGGCCAAATTGTCTGGGGCATTTGAAGGGGTTCCAGGAGGCAGTGAGGACCAGCATCACTTTTCCCCGCTGGCACCTTTGCTGTGGCAACGAAAGATGGACGTTTGTCTTTTTTGCTCCAAACACCGCCGAAAGCGAAAACAGGTGCTTTTGAGGATGGAGTCCACAGGAAAGTAGAGAGGGCCAAATTGTCTGGGGCATTTGAAGGGGTTCCAGGAGGCAGTGAGGACCAGCATCACTTTTCCCTGCTGGCACCTTTGCTGTGGCAGCAAAAGCTGGACGTTTGTCTTTTTTGCTCCAAACACCGCCGAAAGCGAAAACAGGTGCTTTTGAGGATGGAGTCCGCAGGAAAGCAGAGAGGGCCAAATTGTCTGGGGCATTTGAAGGGGTTCCAGGAGGCAGTGAGGACCAGCATCACTTTTCCCCGCTGGCACCTTTGCTGTGGCAGCAAAATCTGGACGTTTGTCTTTTTGCTCCAAACACCACCGAAAGCCAAAACAGGTGCTTTTGAGGATGGAGTCCGCAGGAAAGCAGAGAGGGCCAAATTGTCTGGGGCATTTGAAGGGGTTCCAGGAGGCAGTGAGGACCAGCATCACTTTTCCCTGCTGGCACCTTTGCTGTGGCAGCAAAAGCTGGACGTTTGTCTTTTTTGCTCCAAACACTGCCGAAAGCGAAAACAGGTGCTTTTGAGGATGGAGTCCGCAGGAAAGCAGAGAGGGCCAAATTGTCTGGGGCATTTGAAGGGGTTCCAGGAGGCAGTGAGGACCAGCATCACTTTTCCCCGCTGGCACCTTTGCTGTGGCAGCAAAAGCTGGACGTTTGTCTTTTTTGCTCCAAACACTGCCGAAAGCAAAAACAGGTGCTTTTGAGGATGGAGTCCGCAGGAAAGCAGAGAGGGCCAAATTGTCTGGGGCATTTGAAGGGGTTCCAGGAGGCAGTGAGGACCAGCATCACTTTTCCCCGCTGGCACCTTTGCTGTGGCAGCAAAAGCTGGACGTTTGTCTTTTTTGCTCCAAACACCGCCGAAAGCGAAAACAGGTGCTTTTGAGGATGGAGTCCGCAGGAAAGCAGAGAGGGCCAAATTGTCTGGGGCATTTGAAGGGGTTCCAGGAGGCAGTGAGGACCAGCATCACTTTTCCCCGCTGGCACCTTTGCTGTGGCAGCAAAAGCTGGACGTTTGTCTTTTTTGCTCCAAACACCGCCAAAAGTGAAAAACGGTTTTTTTGAGGATGGAGTCCGCAGGAAAGCAGAGAGGGCCAAATTGTCTGGGGCATTTGAAGGGGTTCCAGGAGGCAGTGAGGACCAGCATCACTTTTCCCCGCTGGTACATTTGCTGTGGCAACGAAAGCTGGACGTTTGTCTTTTTTGCTCCAAACAGCGCCCAAAGTGAAAAAAGGTGCTTTTGAGGATGGAGTCCGCAGGAAAGCAGAGAGGGCCAAATTGTCTGGGGCATTTGAAGGGGTTCCAGGAGGCAGTGAGGACCAGCATCACTTTTCCCCGCTGGCACTTTGCTGTGGCAACGAAAGCTGGACGTTTGTCTTTTTTGCTCCAAACACCGCCGAAAGCGAAAACAGGTGCTTTTGAGGATGGAGTCCACAGGAAAGTAGAGAGGGCCAAATTGTCTGGGGCATTTGAAGGGGTTCCAGGAGGCAGTGAGGACCAGCATCACTTTTCCCCGCTGGCACCTTTGCTGTGGCAGCAAAAGCTGGACGTTTGTCTTTTTGCTCCAAACACCACCGAAAGCCAAAACAGGTGCTTTTGAGGATGGAGTCCGCAGGAAAGCAGAGAGGGCCAAATTGTCTGGGGCATTTGAAGGGGTTCCAGGAGGCAGTGAGGACCAGCATCACTTTTCCCCGCTGGCACCTTTGCTGTGGCAGCAAAAGCTGGACGTTTGTCTTTTTTGCTCCAAACACCGCCAAAAGTGAAAAACGGTTTTTTTGAGGATAGAGACCACAGGAAAGCAGAGAGGGCCAAATTGTCTGGGGCATTTGAAGGGGTTCCAGGAGGCAGTGAGGACCAGCATCACTTTTCCCCGCTGGCACCTTTGCTGTGGCAGCAAAAGCTGGACATTTGTCTTTTTTGCTCCAAACAGCGCCGAAAGCGAAAATAGGTGCTTTTGAGGATGGAGTCCGCAGGAAAGCAGAGAGGGCCAAATTGTCTGGGGCATGTGAAGGGGTTCCAGGAGGCAGTGAGGACCAGCATCACTTTTCCCCGCTGGCACCTTTGCTGTGGCAGCAAAAGCTGGACGTTTGTCTTTTTTGCTCCAAACACCGCCGAAAGCGAAAACAGGTGCTTTTGAGGATGGAGTCCGCAGGAAAGCAGAGAGGGCCAAATTGTCTGGGGCATTTGAAGGGGTTCCAGGAGGCAGTGAGGACCAGCATCACTTTTCCCCGCTGGCACCTTTGCTGTGGCAGCAAAAGCTGGACGTTTGTCTTTTTTGCTCCAAACAGCGCCGAAAGCGAAAATAGGTGCTTTTGAGGATGGAGTCCGCAGGAAAGCAGAGAGGGCCAAATTGTCTGGGGCATTTGAAGGGGTTCCAGGAGGCAGTGAGGACCAGCATCACTTTTCCCCGCTGGCACCTTTGCTGTGGCAGCAAAAGCTGGACGTTTGTCTTTTTTGCTCCAAACACCGCCGAAAGCGAAAACAGGTGCTTTTGAGGATGGAGTCCGCAGGAAAGCAGAGAGGGCCAAATTGTCTGGGGCATTTGAAGGGGTTCCAGGAGGCAGTGAGGACCAGCATCACTTTTCCCCGCTGGCACCTTTGCTGTGGCAGCAAAAGCTGCACGTTTGTCTTTTTTGCTCCAAACACCGCCGAAAGCGAAAACAGGTGCTTTTGAGGATGGAGTCCGCAGGAAAGCAGAGAGGGCCAAATTGTCTGGGGCATTTGAAGGGGTTCCAGGAGGCAGTGAGGACCAGCATCACTTTTCCCCGCTGGCACCTTTGCTGTGGCAGCAAAAGCTGGACGTTTGTCTTTTTTGCTCCAAACAGCGCCGAAAGCGAAAATAGGTGCTTTTGAGGATGGAGTCCGCAGGAAAGCAGAGAGGGCCAAATTGTCTGGGGCATTTGAAGGGGTTCCAGGAGGCAGTGAGGACCAGCATCACTTTTCCCCGCTGGCACCTTTGCTGTGGCAGCAAAAGCTGGACGTTTGTCTTTTTTGCTCCAAACACCGCCGAAAGCGAAAACAGGTGCTTTTGAGGATGGAGTCCGCAGGAAAGCAGAGAGGGCCAAATTGTCTGGGGCATTTGAAGGGGTTCCAGGAGGCAGTGAGGACCAGCATCACTTTTCCCCGCTGGCACCTTTGCTGTGGCAACGAAAGCTGGACGTTTCTCTTTTTTGCTCCAAACACCGCCGAAAGCGAAAACAGGTGCTTTTGAGGATGGAGTCCACAGGAAAGTAGAGAGGGCCAAATTGTCTGGGGCATTTGAAGGGGTTCCAGGAGGCAGTGAGGACCAGCATCACTTTTCCTTGCTGGCACCTTTGCTGTGGCAGCAAAAGCTGGACGTTTGTCATTTTTGCTCCAAACACCGCCGAAAGCGAAAACAGGTGCTTTTGAGGATGGAGTCCGCAGGAAAGCAGAGAGGGCCAAATTGTCTGGGGCATTTGAAGGGGTTCCAGGAGGCAGTGAGGACCAGCATCACTTTTCCCCGCTGGTACCTTTGCTGTGGCAACGAAAGCTGGACGTTTGTCTTTTTTGCTCCAAACACCGCCGAAAGCGAAAAAAGGTTTTTTTGAGGATAGAGACCGCAGGAAAGCAGAGAGGGCCAAATTGTCTGGGGCATTTGAAGGGGTTCCAGGAGGCAGTGAGGACCAGCATCACTTTTCCCCGCTGGCACCTTTGCTGTGGCAGCAAAAGCTGGACGTTTGTCTTTTTTGCTCCAAACACCGCCGAAAGCGAAAACAGGTGCTTTTGAGGATGGAGTCCGCAGGAAAGCAGAGAGGGCCAAATTGTCTGGGGCATTTGAAGGGGTTGCAGGAGGCAGTGAGGACCAGCATCACTTTTCCCCGCTGGCACCTTTGCTGTGGCAGCAAAAGCTGGACGTTTGTCTTTTTTGCTCCAAACACTGCCGAAAGCGAAAAACAGGTGCTTTTGAGGATGGAGTCCGCAGGAAAGCAGAGAGGGCCAAATTGTCTGGGGCATTTGAAGGGGTTCCAGGAGGCAGTGAGGACCAGCATCACTTTTCCCCGCTGGCACCTTTGCTGTGGCAGCAAAAGCTGGACGTTTGTCTTTTTTGCTCCAAACACCGCCAAAAGTGAAAAACGGTTTTTTTGAGGATAGAGACCACAGGAAAGCAGAGAGGGCCAAATTGTCTGGGGCATTTGAAGGGGTTCCAGGAGGCAGTGAGGACCAGCATCACTTTTCCCCGCTGGCACCTTTGCTGTGGCAGCAAAAGCTGGACATTTGTCTTTTTTGCTCCAAACAGCGCCGAAAGCGAAAATAGGTGCTTTTGAGGATGGAGTCCGCAGGAAAGCAGAGAGGGCCAAATTGTCTGGGGCATGTGAAGGGGTTCCAGGAGGCAGTGAGGACCAGCATCACTTTTCCCCGCTGGCACCTTTGCTGTGGCAGCAAAAGCTGGACGTTTGTCTTTTTTGCTCCAAACACCGCCGAAAGCGAAAACAGGTGCTTTTGAGGATGGAGTCCGCAGGAAAGCAGAGAGGGCCAAATTGTCTGGGGCATTTGAAGGGGTTCCAGGAGGCAGTGAGGACCAGCATCACTTTTCCCCGCTGGCACCTTTGCTGTGGCAGCAAAAGCTGGACGTTTGTCTTTTTTGCTCCAAACAGCGCCGAAAGCGAAAATAGGTGCTTTTGAGGATCGAGTCCGCAGGAAAGCAGAGAGGGCCAAATTGTCTGGGGCATTTGAAGGGGTTCCAGGAGGCAGTGAGGACCAGCATCACTTTTCCCCGCTGGCACCTTTGCTGTGGCAGCAAAAGCTGGACGTTTGTCTTTTTTGCTCCAAACACCGCCGAAAGCGAAAACAGGTGCTTTTGAGGATGGAGTCCGCAGGAAAGCAGAGAGGGCCAAATTGTCTGGGGCATTTGAAGGGGTTCCAGGAGGCAGTGAGGACCAGCATCACTTTTCCCCGCTGGCACCTTTGCTGTGGCAACGAAAGCTGGACGTTTCTCTTTTTTGCTCCAAACACCGCCGAAAGCGAAAACAGGTGCTTTTGAGGATGGAGTCCACAGGAAAGTAGAGAGGGCCAAATTGTCTGGGGCATTTGAAGGGGTTCCAGGAGGCAGTGAGGACCAGCATCACTTTTCCTTGCTGGCACCTTTGCTGTGGCAGCAAAAGCTGGACGTTTGTCATTTTTGCTCCAAACACCGCCGAAAGCGAAAACAGGTGCTTTTGAGGATGGAGTCCGCAGGAAAGCAGAGAGGGCCAAATTGTCTGGGGCATTTGAAGGGGTTCCAGGAGGCAGTGAGGACCAGCATCACTTTTCCCCGCTGGTACCTTTGCTGTGGCAACGAAAGCTGGACGTTTGTCTTTTTTGCTCCAAACACCGCCGAAAGCGAAAAAAGGTTTTTTTGAGGATAGAGACCGCAGGAAAGCAGAGAGGGCCAAATTGTCTGGGGCATTTGAAGGGGTTCCAGGAGGCAGTGAGGACCAGCATCACTTTTCCCCGCTGGCACCTTTGCTGTGGCAGCAAAAGCTGGACGTTTGTCTTTTTTGCTCCAAACACCGCCGAAAGTGAAAAACGGTGCTTTTGAGGATGGAGTCCGCAGGAAAGCAGAGAGGGCCAAATTGTCTGGGGCATTTGAAGGGGTTCCAGGAGGCAGTGAGGACCAGCATCACTTTTCCCCGCTGGCACCTTTGCTGTGGCAGCAAAAGCTGGACGTTTGTCTTTTTTGCTCCAAACACTGCCGAAAGCGAAAAACAGGTGCTTTTGAGGATGGAGTCCGCAGGAAAGCAGAGAGGGCCAAATTGTCTGGGGCATTTGAAGGGGTTCCAGGAGGCAGTGAGGACCAGCATCACTTTTCCCCGCTGGCACCTTTGCTGTGGCAGCAAAAGCTGGACGTTTGTCTTTTTTGCTCCAAACACCGCCGAAAGCGAAAACAGGTGCTTTTGAGGATGGAGTCCGCAGGAAAGCAGAGAGGGCCAAATTGTCTGGGGCATTTGAAGGGGTTCCAGGAGGCAGTGAGGACCAGCATCACTTTTCCCCGCTGGCACCTTTGCTGTGGCAACGAAAGCTGGACGTTTGTCTTTTTTGCTCCAAACACCGCCAAAAGTGAAAAAAGGTGCTTTTGAGGATGGAGTCCGCAGGAAAGCAGAGAGGGCCAAATTGTCTGGGGCATTTGAAGGGGTTCCAGGAGGCAGTGAGGACCAGCATCACTTTTCCGCGCTGGCACCTTTGCTGTGGCAACGAAAGCTGGACGTTTGTCTTTTTTGCTCCAAACACCGCCGAAAGCGAAAACAGGTGCTTTTGAGGATGGAGTCCACAGGAAAGTAGAGAGGGCCAAATTGTCTGGGGCATTTGAAGGGGTTCCAGGAGGCAGTGAGGACCAGCATCACTTTTCCCCGCTGGCACCTTTGCTGTGGCAGCAAAAGCTGGACGTTTGTCTTTTTGCTCCAAACACCACCGAAAGCCAAAACAGGTGCTTTTGAGGATGGAGTCCGCAGAAAAGCAGAGAGGGCCAAATTGTCTGGGGCATTTGAAGGGGTTCCAGGAGGCAGTGAGGACCAGCATCACTTTTCCCCGCTGGCACCTTTGCTGTGGCAGCAAAAGCTGGACGTTTGTCTTTTTTGCTCCAAACACCGCCGAAAGCGAAAACAGGTGCTTTTGAGGATGGAGTCCGCAGGAAAGCAGAGAGGGCCAAATTGTCTGGGGCATTTGAAGGGGTTCCAGGAGGCAGTGAGGACCAGCATCACTTTTCCCCGCTGGTACCTTTGCTGTGGCAACGAAAGCTGGACGTTTGTCTTTTTTGCTCCAAACACCGCCGAAAGCGAAAAAAGGTTTTTTTGAGGATAGAGACCGCAGGAAAGCAGAGAGGGCCAAATTGTCTGGGGCATTTGAAGGGGTTCCAGGAGGCAGTGAGGACCAGCATCACTTTTCCCCGCTGGCACCTTTGCTGTGGCAGCAAAAGCTGGACGTTTGTCTTTTTTGCTCCAAACACCGCCGAAAGCGAAAACAGGTGCTTTTGAGGATGGAGTCCGCAGGAAAGCAGAGAGGGCCAAATTGTCTGGGGCATTTGAAGGGGTTGCAGGAGGCAGTGAGGACCAGCATCACTTTTCCCCGCTGGCACCTTTGCTGTGGCAGCAAAAGCTGGACGTTTGTCTTTTTTGCTCCAAACACTGCCGAAAGCGAAAAACAGGTGCTTTTGAGGATGGAGTCCGCAGGAAAGCAGAGAGGGCCAAATTGTCTGGGGCATTTGAAGGGGTTCCAGGAGGCAGTGAGGACCAGCATCACTTTTCCCCGCTGGCACCTTTGCTGTGGCAGCAAAAGCTGGACGTTTGTCTTTTTTGCTCCAAACACCGCCAAAATTGAAAAACGGTTTTTTTGAGGATAGAGACCACAGGAAAGCAGAGAGGGCCAAATTGTCTGGGGCATTTGAAGGGGTTCCAGGAGGCAGTGAGGACCAGCATCACTTTTCCCCGCTGGCACCTTTGCTGTGGCAGCAAAAGCTGGACATTTGTCTTTTTTGCTCCAAACAGCGCCGAAAGCGAAAATAGGTGCTTTTGAGGATGGAGTCCGCAGGAAAGCAGAGAGGGCCAAATTGTCTGGGGCATGTGAAGGGGTTCCAGGAGGCAGTGAGGACCAGCATCACTTTTCCCCGCTGGCACCTTTGCTGTGGCAGCAAAAGCTGGACGTTTGTCTTTTTTGCTCCAAACACCGCCGAAAGCGAAAACAGGTGCTTTTGAGGATGGAGTCCGCAGGAAAGCAGAGAGGGCCAAATTGTCTGGGGCATTTGAAGGGGTTCCAGGAGGCAGTGAGGACCAGCATCACTTTTCCCCGCTGGCACCTTTGCTGTGGCAGCAAAAGCTGGACGTTTGTCTTTTTTGCTCCAAACAGCGCCGAAAGCGAAAATAGGTGCTTTTGAGGATGGAGTCCGCAGGAAAGCAGAGAGGGCCAAATTGTCTGGGGCATTTGAAGGGGTTCCAGGAGGCAGTGAGGACCAGCATCACTTTTCCCCGCTGGCACCTTTGCTGTGGCAGCAAAAGCTGGACGTTTGTCTTTTTTGCTCCAAACACCGCCGAAAGCGAAAACAGGTGCTTTTGAGGATGGAGTCCGCAGGAAAGCAGAGAGGGCCAAATTGTCTGGGGCATTTGAAGGGGTTCCAGGAGGCAGTGAGGACCAGCATCACTTTTCCCCGCTGGCACCTTTGCTGTGGCAACGAAAGCTGGACGTTTCTCTTTTTTGCTCCAAACACCGCCGAAAGCGAAAACAGGTGCTTTTGAGGATGGAGTCCACAGGAAAGTAGAGAGGGCCAAATTGTCTGGGGCATTTGAAGGGGTTCCAGGAGGCAGTGAGGACCAGCATCACTTTTCCTTGCTGGCACCTTTGCTGTGGCAGCAAAAGCTGGACGTTTGTCATTTTTGCTCCAAACACCGCCGAAAGCGAAAACAGGTGCTTTTGAGGATGGAGTCCGCAGGAAAGCAGAGAGGGCCAAATTGTCTGGGGCATTTGAAGGGGTTCCAGGAGGCAGTGAGGACCAGCATCACTTTTCCCCGCTGGTACCTTTGCTGTGGCAACGAAAGCTGGACGTTTGTCTTTTTTGCTCCAAACACCGCCGAAAGCGAAAAAAGGTTTTTTTGAGGATAGAGACCGCAGGAAAGCAGAGAGGGCCAAATTGTCTGGGGCATTTGAAGGGGTTCCAGGAGGCAGTGAGGACCAGCATCACTTTTCCCCGCTGGCACCTTTGCTGTGGCAGCAAAAGCTGGACGTTTGTCTTTTTTGCTCCAAACACCGCCGAAAGTGAAAAACGGTGCTTTTGAGGATGGAGTCCGCAGGAAAGCAGAGAGGGCCAAATTGTCTGGGGCATTTGAAGGGGTTCCAGGAGGCAGTGAGGACCAGCATCACTTTTCCCCGCTGGCACCTTTGCTGTGGCAGCAAAAGCTGGACGTTTGTCTTTTTTGCTCCAAACACTGCCGAAAGCGAAAAACAGGTGCTTTTGAGGATGGAGTCCGCAGGAAAGCAGAGAGGGCCAAATTGTCTGGGGCATTTGAAGGGGTTCCAGGAGGCAGTGAGGACCAGCATCACTTTTCCCCGCTGGCACCTTTGCTGTGGCAGCAAAAGCTGGACGTTTGTCTTTTTTGCTCCAAACACCGCCGAAAGCGAAAACAGGTGCTTTTGAGGATGGAGTCCGCAGGAAAGCAGAGAGGGCCAAATTGTCTGGGGCATTTGAAGGGGTTCCAGGAGGCAGTGAGGACCAGCATCACTTTTCCCCGCTGGCACCTTTGCTGTGGCAACGAAAGCTGGACGTTTGTCTTTTTTGCTCCAAACACCGCCAAAAGTGAAAAAAGGTGCTTTTGAGGATGGAGTCCGCAGGAAAGCAGAGAGGGCCAAATTGTCTGGGGCATTTGAAGGGGTTCCAGGAGGCAGTGAGGACCAGCATCACTTTTCCGCGCTGGCACCTTTGCTGTGGCAACGAAAGCTGGACGTTTGTCTTTTTTGCTCCAAACACCGCCGAAAGCGAAAACAGGTGCTTTTGAGGATGGAGTCCACAGGAAAGTAGAGAGGGCCAAATTGTCTGGGGCATTTGAAGGGGTTCCAGGAGGCAGTGAGGACCAGCATCACTTTTCCCCGCTGGCACCTTTGCTGTGGCAGCAAAAGCTGGACGTTTGTCTTTTTGCTCCAAACACCACCGAAAGCCAAAACAGGTGCTTTTGAGGATGGAGTCCGCAGGAAAGCAGAGAGGGCCAAATTGTCTGGGGCATTTGAAGGGGTTCCAGGAGGCAGTGAGGACCAGCATCACTTTTCCCCGCTGGCACCTTTGCTGTGGCAGCAAAAGCTGGACGTTTGTCTTTTTTGCTCCAAACACCGCCGAAAGCGAAAACAGGTGCTTTTGAGGATGGAGTCCGCAGGAAAGCAGAGAGGGCCAAATTGTCTGGGGCATTTGAAGGGGTTCCAGGAGGCAGTGAGGACCAGCATCACTTTTCCCCGCTGGCACCTTTGCTGTGGCAGCAAAAGCTGGACGTTTGTCTTTTTTGCTCCAAACACCGCCAAAAGTGAAAAACGGTTTTTTTGAGGATAGAGTCCGCAGGAAAGCAGAGAGGGCCAAATTGTCTGGGGCATTTGAAGGGGTTCCAGGAGGCAGTGAGGACCAGCATCACTTTTCCCCGCTGGCACCTTTGCTGTGGCAGCAAAAGCTGGACGTTTGTCTTTTTTGCTCCAAACACCGCCGAAAGCGAAAACAGGTGCTTTTGAGGATGGAGTCCGCAGGAAAGCAGAGAGGGCCAAATTGTCTGGGGCATTTGAAGGGGTTCCAGGAGGCAGTGAGGACCAGCATCACTTTTCCCCGCTGGCACCTTTGCTGTGGCAACGAAAGATGGACGTTTGTCTTTTTTGCTCGAAACACCGCCGAAAGCGAAAACAGGTGCTTTTGAGGATGGAGTCCACAGGAAAGTAGAGAGGGCCAAATTGTCTGGGGCATTTGAAGGGGTTCCAGGAGGCAGTGAGGACCAGCATCACTTTTCCCTGCTGGCACCTTTGCTGTGGCAGCAAAAGCTGGACGTTTGTCTTTTTTGCTCCAAACACCGCCGAAAGCGAAAACAGGTGCTTTTGAGGATGGAGTCCGCAGGAAAGCAGAGAGGGCCAAATTGTCTGGGGCATTTGAAGGGGTTCCAGGAGGCAGTGAGGACCAGCATCACTTTTCCCCGCTGGCACCTTTGCTGTGGCAGCAAAAGCTGGACGTTTGTCTTTTTGCTCCAAACACCACCGAAAGCCAAAACAGGTGCTTTTGAGGATGGAGTCCGCAGGAAAGCAGAGAGGGCCAAATTGTCTGGGGCATTTGAAGGGGTTCCAGGAGGCAGTGAGGACCAGCATCACTTTTCCCCGCTGGCACCTTTGCTGTGGCAGCAAAAGCTGCACGTTTGTCTTTTTTGCTCCAAACACTGCCGAAAGCGAAAACAGGTGCTTTTGAGGATGGAGTCCGCAGGAAAGCAGAGAGGGCCAAATTGTCTGGGGCATTTGAAGGGGTTCCAGGAGGCAGTGAGGACCAGCATCACTTTTCCTTGCTGGCACCTTTGCTGTGGCAGCAAAAGCTGGACGTTTGTCTTTTTTGCTCCAAACACAGCCGAAAGCGAAAACAGGTGCTTTTGAGGATGGAGTCCGCAGGAAAGCAGAGAGGGCCAAATTGTCTGGGGCATTTGAAGGGGTTCCAGGAGGCAGTGAGGACCAGCATCACTTTTCCCCGCTGGCACCTTTGCTGTGGCAGCAAAAGCTGGACGTTTGTCTTTTTTGCTCCAAACACCGCCGAAAGCGAAAACAGGTGCTTTTGAGGATGGAGTCCGCAGGAAAGCAGAGAGGGCCAAATTGTCTGGGGCATTTGAAGGGGTTCCAGGAGGCAGTGAGGACCAGCATCACTTTTCCCCGCTGGCACCTTTGCTGTGGCAGCAAAAGCTGGACGTTTTTCTTTTTTGCTCCAAACACCGCCGAAAGCGAAAACAGGTGCTTTTGAGGATGGAGTCCGCAGGAAAGCAGAGAGGGCCAAATTGTCTGGGGCATTTGAAGGGGTTCCAGGAGGCAGTGAGGACCAGCATCACTTTTCCCCGCTGGCACCTTTGCTGTGGCAGCAAAAGCTGGACGTTTGTCTTTTTTGCTCCAAACACCGCCGAAAGCGAAAACAGGTGCTTTTGAGGATGGAGTCCGCAGGAAAGCAGAGAGGGCCAAATTGTCTGGGGCATTTGAAGGGGTTCCAGGAGGCAGTGAGGACCAGCATCACTTTTCCCCGCTAGCACCTTTGCTGTGGCAGCAAAAGCTGGACGTTTGTCTTTTTTGCTCCAAACACCGCCGAAAGCGAAAACAGGTGCTTTTGAGGATGGAGTCCGCAGGAAAGCAGAGAGGGCCAAATTGTCTGGGGCATTTGAAGGGGTTCCAGGAGGCAGTGAGGACCAGCATCACTTTTCCCCGCTGGCACCTTTGCTGTGGCAGCAAAAGCTGGACGTTTGTCTTTTTTGCTCCAAACACCGCCGAAAGCGAAAACAGGTGCTTTTGAGGATGGAGTCCGCAGGAAAGCAGAGAGGGCCAAATTGTCTGGGGCATTAGAAGGGGTTCCAGGAGGCAGTGAGGACCAGCATCACTTTTCCCCGCTGGCACCTTTGCTGTGGCAGCAAAAGCTGGACGTTTGTCTTTTTTGCTCCAAACACCGCCGAAAGCGAAAACAGGTGCTTTTGAGGATGGAGTCCGCAGGAAAGCAGAGAGGGCCAAATTGTCTGGGGCATTTGAAGGGGTTCCAGGAGGCAGTGAGGACCAGCATCACTTTTCCCCGCTGGCACCTTTGCTGTGGCAGCAAAAGCTGGACGTTTGTCTTTTTTGCTCCAAACACCGCCGAAAGCGAAAACAGGTGCTTTTGAGGATGGAGTCCGCAGGAAAGCAGAGAGGGCCAAATTGTCTGGGGCATTTGAAGGGGTTCCAGGAGGCAGTGAGGACCAGCATCACTTTTCCCCGCTGGCACCTTTGCTGTGGCAGCAAAAGCTGGACGTTTGTCTTTTTTGCTCCAAACACCGCCGAAAGTGAAAAAAGGTGCTTTTGAGGATGGAGTCCGCAGGAAAGCAGAGAGGGCCAAATTGTCTGGGGCATTTGAAGGGGTTCCAGGAGGCAGTGAGGACCAGCATCACTTTTCCCCGCTGGCACCTTTGCTGTGGCAGCAAAAGCTGGACGTTTGTCTTTTTTGCTCCAAACACCGCCGAAAGCGAAAACAGGTGCTTTTGAGGATGGAGTCCACAGGAAAGTAGAGAGGGCCAAATTGTCTGGGGCATTTGAAGGGGTTCCAGGAGGCAGTGAGGACCAGCATCACTTTTCCCTGCTGGCACCTTTGCTGTGGCAGCAAAAGCTGGACGTTTGTCTTTTTTGCTCCAAACACCGCCGAAAGCGAAAAAAAGGTGCTTTTGAGGATGGAGTCCGCAGGAAAGCAGAGAGGGCCAAATTGTCTGGGGCATTTGAAGGGGTTCCAGGAGGCAGTGAGGACCAGCATCACTTTTCCCCGCTGGCACCTTTGCTGTGGCAGCAAAAGCTGGACGTTTGTCTTTTTTGCTCCAAACACCGCCGAAAGTGAAAAAAGGTGCTTTTGAGGATGGAGTCCGCAGGAAAGCAGAGAGGGCCAAATTGTCTGGGGCATTTGAAGGGGTTCCAGGAGGCAGTGAGGACCAGCATCACTTTTCCCCGCTGGCACCTTTGCTGTGGCAGCAAAAGCTGGACGTTTGTCTTTTTTGCTCCAAACACCACCAAAAGCGAAAACAGGTGCTTTTGAGGATGGAGTCCACACGAAAGTAGAGAGGGCCAAATTGTCTGGGGCATTTGAAGGGGTTCCAGGAGGCAGTGAGGACCAGCATCACTTTTCCTTGCTGGCACCTTTGCTGTGGCAGCAAAAGCTGGACGTTTGTCTTTTTTGCTCGAAACACCGCCGAAAGCGAAAAAAGGTGCTTTTGAGGATGGAGTCCGCAGGAAAGCAGAGAGGGCCAAATTGTCTGGGGCATTTGAAGGGGTTCCAGGAGGCAGTGAGGACCAGCATCACTTTTCCCCGCTGGCACCTTTGCTGTGGCAGCAAAAGCTGGACGTTTGTCTTTTTGCTCCAAACACCACCGAAAGCGAAAACAGGTGCTTTTGAGGATGGAGTCCGCAGGAAAGCAGAGAGGGCCAAATTGTCTGGGGCATTTGAAGGGGTTCCAGGAGGCAGTGAGGACCAGCATCACTTTTCCCCGCTGGCACCTTTGCTGTGGCAGCAAAAGCTGGACGTTTGTCTTTTTTGCTCCAAACACCGATGAAAGCGAAAACAGGTGCTTTTGAGGATGGAGTCCGCAGGAAAGCAGAGAGGGCCAAATTGTCTGGGGCATTTGAAGGGGTTCCAGGAGGCAGTGAGGACCAGCATCACTTTTCCCCGCTGGCACCTTTGCTGTGGCAGCAAAAGCTGGACGTTTGTCTTTTTTGCTCCAAACACCGCCGAAAGCGAAAACAGGTGCTTTTGAGGATGGAGTCCGCAGGAAAGCAGAGAGGGCCAAATTGTCTGGGGCATTTGAAGGGGTTCCAGGAGGCAGTGAGGACCAGCATCACTTTTCCCCGCTGGCACCTTTGCTGTGGCAGCAAAAGCTGGACGTTTGTCTTTTTTGCTCCAAACACCGCCGAAAGCGAAAACAGGTGCTTTTGAGGATGGAGTCCGCAGGAAAGCAGAGAGGGCCAAATTGTCTGGGGCATTTGAAGGGGTTCCAGGAGGCAGTGAGGACCAGCATCACTTTTCCCCGCTGGCACCTTTGCTGTGGCAGCAAAAGCTGGACGTTTTTCTTTTTTGCTCCAAACACCGCCGAAAGCGAAAACAGGTGCTTTTGAGGATGGAGTCCGCAGGAAAGCAGAGAGAGCCAAATTGTCTGGGGCATTTGAAGGGGTTCCAGGAGGCAGTGAGGACCAGCATCACTTTTCCCCGCTGGCACCTTTGCTGTGGCAGCAAAAGCTGGACGTTTGTCTTTTTTGCTCCAAACACCGCCGAAAGCGAAAACAGGTGCTTTTGAGGATGGAGTCCGCAGGAAAGCAGAGAGGGCCAAATTGTCTGGGGCATTTGAAGGGGTTCCAGGAGGCAGTGAGGACCAGCATCACTTTTCCCCGCTGGCACCTTTGCTGTGGCAGCAAAAGCTGGACGTTTGTCTTTTTTGCTCCAAACACCGCCGAAAGCGAAAACAGGTGCTTTTGAGGATGGAGTCCGCAGGAAAGCAGAGAGGGCCAAATTGTCTGGGGCATTTGAAGGGGTTCCAGGAGGCAGTGAGGACCAGCATCACTTTTCCCCGCTGGCACCTTTGCTGTGGCAGCAAAAGCTGGACGTTTGTCTTTTTTGCTCCAAACACCGCCGAAAGCGAAAACAGGTGCTTTTGAGGATGGAGTCCGCAGGAAAGCAGAGAGGGCCAAATTGTCTGGGGCATTTGAAGGGGTTCCAGGAGGCAGTGAGGACCAGCATCACTTTTTCCCCCCGCTGGCACCTTTGCTGTGGGCAGCAAAAAGCTGGGACGTTTTGTCTTTTTTGCTCCATAACACCGCCGAAATCGAAAACAGGTGGGATGGAGTCCACAGGAAAGTAGAGAGGGCCAAATTGTCTGGGGCATTTGAAGGGGTTCCAGGAGGCAGTGAGGACCAGCATCACTTTTCCCTGCTGGCACCTTTGCTGTGGCAGCAAAAGCTGGACGTTTGTCTTTTTTGCTCCAAACACCGCCGAAAGCGAAAAAAGGTGCTTTTGAGGATGGAGTCCGCAGGAAAGCAGAGAGGGCCAAATTGTCTGGGGCATTTGAAGGGGTTCCAGGAGGCAGTGAGGACCAGCATCACTTTTCCCCGCTGGCACCTTTGCTGTGGCAGCAAAAGC
>NW_028126861.1:0-34095 GCF_965231255.1 Vanellus vanellus
GAAAGCGAAAACAGGTGCTTTTGAGGATGGAGGTCCGCAGAAAGCAGAGAGGGCCCAAATTGTCTGTGGCATTTGAAGAGGTTCCAGGGGGCAATGAGAACCAGCATTACTTTTCCCCGCTGGCACCTTTGCTGTGGCAGCAAAGGCTGGACGTTTGTCTTTTTTGCTCCGGAGTTGCTGAAAGCGAAAACAGGTGCTTTTGAGGATGGAGTCCGCAGGAAAGCAGAGAGGGCCAAATTGTCTGTGGCATTTGTAGAGGTTCCAGGGGGCAATGAGGACCAGCATTACTTTTCCCGCTGGCACCTTGCTGTGGCAGCAAAAGCTGGACGTTTGTCTTTTTGCTCCGGAGGTTGCCGAAAGCGAAAACAGGTGCTTTTGAGGATGGAGTCCGCAGGAAAGCACAGAGGGCCAAATTGTCTGTGGCATTTGAAGAGGTTCAGGAGGCAATGAGGACCAGCATTACTTTCCCCGCTGGCACCTTGCTGTGGCAGCAAAAGCTGGACGTTTGTCTTTTTTGCTCCTGAGGTTGCCGAAAGCGAAAAAAAGGTGCTTTTGAGGATGGAGTCCGCAGGAAAGCAGAGAGGGCCAAATTGTCTGTGGCATTTGAAAGGGTTCCAGGAGGCAGTGAGAACCAGCATTACTTTTCCCTGCTGGCACCTTTGCTGTGGCAGCAAAAGCTGGACGTTTGTCTTTTTGCTCCGGAGGTTGTCGAAAGCGAAACCAGGTGCTTTTGAGGATGGAGTCCGCAGGAAAGCAGAGAGGCCAAATTGTCTGTGGCATTTGAAAGGGTTCCAGGAGGCAGTGAGAACCAGCATTACTTTTCCCCGCTGGCACCTTTGCTGTGGCAGCAAAACCTGGACGTTTGTCTTTTTTGCTCCGGAGGTTGCCAAAAGCGAAGAAAGGGTGCTTTTGAGGATGGAGTCCGCAGGAAAGCAGAGAGGCCAAATTGTCTGGGGCATTTGAAAGGGGTTCCAGGAGGCAGTGAGAACCAGCATTACTTTTCCCCGCTGGCACCTTTGCTGTGGCAGCAAAAGCTGGACGTTTGTCTTTTTTGCTCCGGAGGTTGCCGAAAGCGAAAAACAGGTGCTTTTGAGGATGGAGTCCGCAGGAAAGCAGAGAGGGCCAAATTGTCTGGGGCATTTGAAGGGGTTCCAGGAGGCAGTGAGAACCAGCATTACTTTTCCCCGCTGGCACATTTGCTGTGGCAGCAAAACCTGGACGTTTGTCTTTTTGCTCCAAACACCGCCGAAAGCGAAACCAGGTGCTTTTGAGGATGGAGTCCGCAGGAAAGAAGAGAGAGGCCAAATTGTCTGGGGCATTTGAAGAAGTTCCAGGAGGCAATGAGGACCAGCATTACTTTCCCCCGCTGGCACCTTTGCTGTGGCAGCAAAACCTGGACGTTTGTCTTTTTTGCTCCGGAGGTTGCCAAAAGCGAAAAAAGGTGCTTTTTGAGGATGGAATCCGCAGGAAAAGCAGAGAGGGCCAAATTGTCTGTGGCATTTGAAGAGGTTTCCAGGAGGCAGTGAGAACCAGCAATACTTTTCCCCGCTGTCACCTTTTTGCTGTGGCAGCAAAAGCTGGACATTTGTCTTTTTTGCTCCGGACGTTGCCGAAAGAGAAAAAAGGTGCTTTTGAGGATGGAGTCCGCAGGAAAGCAGAGAGGGCCAAATTGTCTGTGGCATTTGAAAGGGGTTCCAGGAAGCAGTGAGAACCAGCATTACTTTTCCCCGCTGGCACCTTTGCTGTGGCAGCAAAACCTGGACGTTTGTCTTTTTTGCTCCGGAGGTTGCCGAAAGCGTAACAGCTGCTTTTGAGGATGGAGTCCGCAGGAAAGCAGAGAGGGCCAAATTGTCTGTGGCATTTGAAGAGTTCCAGGAGGCAATGAGGACCAGCATTACTTTTCCCCGCTGGCACCTTTGCTGTGGCAGCAAAACCTGGACGTTTGTCCTTTTTTGCTCCTGAGGTTGCCGAAAGCCAAAACAGATGCTTTTGAGGATGGAGTCCGCAGGAAAGCAGAGAGGGCCAAATTTGTCTGGGGGCATTTGAAAGGGTTCCAGGAGGCAGTGAGAACCAGCATTACTTTTCCCCGCTGGCACCTTTTGCTGTGGCAGCAAAAACCTGGACGTTTGTTTTTTTGCTCGGAGGTTGTCGAAAGCGAAACCAGGTGCTTTTGAGGATGGAGTCCGCAGGGCAAGCAGAGAGGGCCAAATTGTCTGTGGCATTTGAAAGGGTTCCAGGAGGCAGTGAGAACCAGCATTACTTTTCCCCGCTGGCACCTTTGCTGTGGCAGCAAAACCTGGACGTTTGTCTTTTTTGCTCCGGAGGTTGCTGAAAGCGAAAACAGGTGCTTTTGAGGATGGAGTCCGCAGGGAAAAGCAGAGAGGGCCAAATTGTCTGGGGCATTTGAAAGGGTTCTAGGAGGCAATGAGGACCAGCATTACTTTTCCCGCTGGCACCTTTGCTGTGGCAGCAAAAGCTGGACGTTTGTCTTTTTTGCTCCGGAGGTTGCCGAAAGCGAAAACAGGTGCTTTTTGAGGATGGAGTCCGCAGGAAAGCAGAGAGGGCCAAATTGTCTGTGGCATTTGAAAGGGTTCCAGGAGGCAGTGAGAACCAGCATTACTTTTTCCCCGCTGGCACCTTTGCTGTGGCAGCAAAAAGCTGGACGTTTGTCTTTTTTGCTCCTGAGGTTGCCAAATGCGAAAACAGGTGCTTTTGAGGATGGAGTCCGCAGGAAAGCAGAGAGGGCCAAATTGTCTGGGGCATTTGAAAGGGTTCCAGGAGGCAGTGAGAACCAGCATTACTTTTCCCCGCTGGCACCTTTGCTGTGGCAGCAAAACTGGACGTTTGTCTTTTTTGCTCCGGAGGTTGCCGAAAGCGAAAACAGGTGCTTTTGAGGATGGAGTCCGCAGGAAAGCAGAGAGGGCCAAATTGTCTGTGGCATTTGAAAGGGTTCCAGGAGGCAGTGAGAACCAGCATTACTTTTCCCGCTGGCACCTTTGCTGTGGCAGCAAAAGCTGGACGTTTGTCTTTTTTGCTCGGAGGTTGCCGAAAGCGAAAACAGATGCTTTTGAGGATGGAGTCCGCAGGAAAGCATAGAGGGCCAAATTGTCTGTGGCAATTTGAAAGGGTTCCAGGAGGCAGTGAGAACCAGCATTTCTTTTTCCCGCTGGCACCTTTGCTGTGGCAGCAAAAGCTGGACGTTTGTGTTTTTTGCTCCGGAGGTTGCCGAAAGCGAAAAAAAGGTGCTTTTGAGGATGGAGTCCGCAGGAAAGCAGAGAGGGCCAAATTGTCTGGGGCATTTGAAAGGGTTCCAGGAGGCAGTGAGAACCAGCAATTACTTTTCCTTGCTGGCACCTTTGCTGTGGCAGCAAAAGCTGGACGATTTTCATTTTTGCTGCTGAGGTGGCCGAAAAGCGAAAACAGGTGCTTTTGAGGATGGGAGTCCGCAGGAAAGCAGAGAGGGCCAAATTGTCTGTGGCATTTGAAAGGGTTCCAAGAGACAGTGAGAACCAGCATTACTTTTCCCCGCTGGCACCTTTGCTGTGGCAGCAAAACCCTGGACGTTAGTCTTTTTTGCTCCGGAGGTTGCTGAAAGCGAAAAAAAGGTGCTTTTGCGGATGGAGTCCGCAGGAAAGCAGAGAGGGCCAAATTGTCTGGGCATTTGAAGAGGTTCCAGGAGGCAATGAGGACCAGCATTACTTTTCCCCGCTGGCACCTTTGCTGTGGCAGGAAAAGCTGGACGTTTGTCTTTTTTGCTTTGGAGGTTGCTGAAAGAGAAAACAGGTGCTTTTGAGGATGGAGTCCGCAGCAAAGCAGAGAGGGCCAAATTGTCTGTGGCATTTGAAAGGGTTCCAGGAGGCAGTGAGAACCAGCATTACTTTTCCCCGCTGGCACCTTTGCTGTGGCAGCAAAACCTGGACGTTTGTCTTTTTTGCTCCGCAGGTTTGCCGAAAGCGAACAGGTGTTGTTGAGGATGGAGTCCGCAGGAAAGCAGAGAGGGCCAAATTGTCTGGGGCATTGAAAAGGTCCAGGAGGCAATGAGGACCAGCAATTACTTTTCCCCGCTGGCACCTTTGCTGTGGCAGCAAAACCTGGACGTTTGTCTTTTTTGCTCCGGAGGGTTGCCGAAAGCGAAAAAAGGTGCTTTTGAGGATGGAGTCCGCAGGAAAGCAGAGAGGGCCAAATTGTCTGTGGCATTTGAAGGGTTCCAGGAGGCAGTGAGAACCAGCATTACTTTTTCCCGCTGGCACCTTTGCTGTGGCAGCAAAAGCTGGACGTTGTCTTTTTTGCTCCGGAGGTTGCCAAATGCGAAAACAGGTGCTTTTGAGGATGGAGTCCGCAGGAAAGCATAGAGGGCCAAATTGTCTGTGGCATTTGAAAGGGTTCCAGGAGGCAGTGAGACAGCATTACTTTCCCCGCTGGCACCTTGCTGTGGCAGCAAAAGCTGGACGTTTGTCTTTTTTGCTCCGGAGGTTGCCGAAAGCGAAAACAGGTGCTTTTGAGGATGGAGTCCGCAGGAAAGCAGAGAGGGCCAAATTGTCTGGGGCATTTGAAAGGGTTCCAGGAGGCAGTGAGAACCAGCATTACTTTTCCCCGCTGGCACCTTTGCTGTGGCAGCAAAACCTGGACGTTTGTCTTTTTTGCTCCGGAGGTTGCCGAAAGCGAAAACAGGTGCTTTTGAGGATGGAGTCCGCAGGAAAGCAGAGAGGGCCAAATTGTCTGGGGCATTTGAAAGGGTTCCAGGAGGCAGTGAGAACCAGCATTACTTTTCCCCGCTGGCACCTTTGCTGTGGCAGCAAAACCTGGACGTTTGTCTTTTTTGCTCGGAGGTTGCCGAAAGCGAAAACAGGTGCTTTTGAGGATGGAGTCCGCAGGAAAGCAGAGAGGCCAAATTGGTCTGTGGCATTTGAAGAGGTTCCAGGGGCAATGAGAACCAGCATTACTTTTCCCCGCTGGCACCTTTGCTGTGGCAGCAAAACCTGGACGTTTGTCTTTTTTGCTCCGGAGGTTGCTGAAAGCGGAAAACAGGTGCTTTTGAGGATGGAGTCCGCAGGAAAGCAGAGAGGGCCAAATTGTCTGGGGCATTTGTAGAGGTTCCAGGGGGCAATGAGGACCAGCATTACTTTTCCCCGCTGGCACCTTTGCTGTGGCAGCAAAAGCTGGACGTTTGTCTTTTTTGCTCCGGAGGTTGCCGAAAGCGAAAACAGGTGCTTTTGAGGATGGAGTCCGCAGGAAACAGAGAGGGGCCAAATTGTCTGTGGCATTTGAAGAGGTTCCAGGAGGCAATGAGGACCAGCATTACTTTCCCTGCTGGCACCTTTGCTGTGGCAGCAAAGCTGGACGTTTGTCCTTTTTTTGCTCCGGAGGTTGTCGAAAGCGAAACCAGGTGCTCTTGAGGATGGAGTCCGCAGGAAAGCAGAGAGGGCCAAAATTGTCTGGGGGCATTTGAAAGGGTTCCAGGAGGCAGTGAGAACCAGCATTACTTTTTCCCCGCTGGCACCTTTGCTGTGGCAGCAAAAGCTGGACGTTTGTCTTTTTTGCTCCGGAGGTTGCCGAAAGCCAAAAACAGGTGCTTTTGAGGATGGAGTCCGCAGGAAAGCAGAGAGGGCCAAATTGTCTGGGGCATTTGAAAGGGTTCCAGGAGGCAGTGAGAACCAGCATTACTTTTCCCCGCTGGCACCTTTGCTGTGGCAGCAAAAGCTGGACGTTTGTCTTTTTTGCTCCGGAGGTTGCCGAAAGCGAAAACAGGTGCTTTTGAGGATGGAGTCCGCAGGAAAGCAGAGAGGCCAAATTGTCTGGGGCATTTGAAGGGTTCCAGGAGGCAGTGAGAACCAGCATTACTTTCCCCGCTGGCCCCTTTGCTGTGGCAGCAAAACCTGGACGTTTGTCTTTTTTGCTCCAAACACCGCCGAAAGCGAAACCAGGTGCTTTTGAGGATGGAGTCCGCAGGAAAGAAGAGAGGGCCAAATTGTCTGGGGCATTTGAAGAAGTTCCAGGAGGCAATGAGGACCAGCATTACTTTCCCCCGCTGGCACCTTTGCTGTGGCAGCAAAAACCTGGACGTTTGTCTTTTTTGCTCCGGAGGTTGCCAAAAGCGAAAAAAGGTGCTTTTGAGGATGGAATCCGCAGGAAAGCAGAGGAGGCCAAAATGTCTGTGGCATTTGAAGAGGTTCCAGGAGGCAGTGAGAACCAGCATTACTTTTCCCCGCTGTCACCTTTGCTGTGGCAGCAAAAGCTGGACATTTGTCTTTTTTTGCTCCGGAGGTTGCCGAAAGCGAAAAAAGGTGCTTTTGAGGATGGAGTCCGCAGGAAAGCAGAGAGGGCCAAATTGTCTGTGGCATTTGAAAGGGTTCCAGGAAGCAGTGAGAACCAGCATTACTTTTCCCCGCTGGCACCTTTGCTGTGGCAGCAAAAAGCTGGACGTTTGTCTTTTTTGCTCCGGAGGTTGCCGAAAGCGAAAACAGGTGCTTTTGAGGATGGAGTCCGCAGGAAAGCAGAGAGGCCAAATTGTCTGTGGCATTTGAAGAGGTTCCAGGAGGCAATGAGGACCAGCATTACTTTTCCCCGCTGGCACCTTTGCTGTGGCAGCAAAAACCTGGACGTTTGTCTTTTTGCTCCTGAGGTTGCCGAAAGCCAAAAACAGATGCTTTTGAGGATGGAGTCCGCAGGAAAGCAGAGAGGGCCAAATTGTCTGGGGCATTTGAAAGGGTTCCAGGAGGCAGTGAGAACCAGCATTACTTTTCCCCCGCTGGCACCTTTGCTGTGGCAGCAAAACCTGGACATTTGTCTTTTTTGCTCCGGAGGTTGTCGAAAGCGAAACCAGGTGCTTTTGAGGATGGAGTCCGCAGGAAAGCAGAGAGGGCCCAAATTTGTCTGGGGCAATTTGAAAGGGTTCCAGGAGGCAGTGAGAACCAGCATTACTTTCCCCGCTGGCACCTTTGCTGTGGCAGCAAAAGCTGGACGTTTGTCTTTTTTGCTCCGGAGGTTGCTGAAAGCGAAAACAGGTGCTTTTGAGGATGGAGTCCGCAGGAAAAGCAGAGAGGGCCAAATTGTCTGTGGCATTTGTAGAGGTTCCAGGGGGCAATGAGAACCAGCATTACTTTTCCCCGCTGGCACCTTGGCTGTGGCAGCAAACCTGGACGTTTGTCTTTTTTGCTCCGGAGGTTGCCGAAAGCCAAAACAGGTGCTTTTTGAGGATGGAGTCCGCAGGAAAGCAGAGAGGGCCAAATTGTCTGGGGCAATTTGTAGAGGTTCCAGGGGGCAATGAGGACCAGCATTACTTTTCCCCGCTGGCACCTTGCTGTGGCAGCAAAAGCTGGACGTTTGTCTTTTTTGCTCCGGAGGTTGCCGAAAGCGAAAACAGGTGCTTTTGAGGATGGAGTCCGCAGGAAAGCAGAGAGGGCCAAATTGTCTGTGGCATTTGTAAGGGTTCCAGGAGGCAGTGAGAACCAGCATTACTTTTCCCCGCTGGCACCTTTGCTGTGGCAGCAAAAGCTGGACGTTTGTCTTTTTTGCTCCGGAGGTTGCCGAAAGCGAAAACAGGTGCTTTTGAGGATGGAGTCCGCAGGAAAGCAGAGAGGCCAAATTGTCTGGGGCATTTGAAGAAGTTTCAGGAGGCAATGAGGACCAGCATTTACTTTTCCCTGCTGGCACCTTTGCTGTGGCAGCAAAACCTGGACGTTTGTCTTTTTTGCTCCGGAGGTTGCCGAAAGCGAAAACAGGTGTTTTTGAGGATGGAGTCCGCAGGAAAGCAGAGAGGGCCAAATTGTCTGTGGCATTTGAAAGGGTTCCAGGAGGCAATGAGGACCAGCATTACTTTCCCCGCTGGCACCTTTGCTGTGGCAGCAAAAGCTGGACGTTTGTCTTTTTTGCTCCGGAGGTTGCCGAAAGCGAAAACAGGTGCTTTTGAGGATGGAGTCCGCAGGAAAGCAGAGAGGGCCAAATTGTCTGTGGCATTTGAAAGGGTTCCAGGGGGCAATGAGAACCAGCATTACTTTTCCCCGCTGGCACCTTTGCTGTGGCAGCAAAACCTGGACGTTTGTCTTTTTGCTCCGGAGGTTGCTGAAAGCGAAAACAGGTGCTTTTGAGGATGGAGTCCGCAGGAAAGGCAGAGAGGGCCAAATTGTCTGGGGCATTTGTAGAGGTTCCAGGGGGCAATGAGGACCAGCATTACTTTTCCCCGCTGGCACCTTTGCTGTGGCAGCAAAAGCTGGACGTTTGTCTTTTTGCTCCGGAGGTTGCCGAAAGCGAAAACAGGTGCTTTTGAGGATGGAGTCCGCAGGAAACAGAGAGGGCCAAATTGTCTGTGGCATTTGAAGAGGTTCCAGGAGGCAATGAGACCAGCATTACTTTTCCCTGCTGGCACCTTTGCTGTGGCAGCAAAAGCTGGACGTTTGTCTTTTTTGCTCCGGAGGTTGTCGAAAGCGAAACCAGGTGCTCTTGAGGATGGAGTCCGCAGGAAAGCAGAGAGGGCCAAATTGTCTGTGGCATTTGAAAGGGTTCCAGGAGGCAGTGAGAACCAGCATTACTTTTCCCCGCTGGCACCTTTGCTGTGGCAGCAAAAGCTGGACGTTTGTCTTTTTTTGCTCCGGAGGTTGCCCGAAAGCCAAAACAGGTGCTTTTGAGGATGGAGTCCGCAGGAAAGCAGAGAGGGCCAAATTGTCTTGGGGCATTTGAAAGGGTTCCAGGAGGCAGTGAGAACCAGCATTACTTTTCCCCGCTGGCACCTTTGCTGTGGCAGCAAAAGCTGGACGTTTGTCTTTTTTGCTCCGGAGGTTGCCGAAAGCGAAAACAGGTGCTTTTGAGGATGGAGTCCGCAGGAAAGCAGAGAGGGCCAAATTGTCTGGGGCATTTGAAGGGGTTCCAGGAGGCAGTGAGAACCAGCATTACTTTTCCCCGCTGGCACCTTTGCTGTGGCAGCAAAACCTGGACGTTTGTCTTTTTTTGCTCCAAACACCGCCGAAAGCGAAACCAGGTGCTTTTGAGGATGGAGTCCGCAGGAAAGAAGAGAGGGCCAAATTGTCTGGGGCATTTGAAGAAGTTCCAGGAGGGCAATGAGGACCAGCATTACTTTCCCCCGCTGGCACCTTTGCTGTGGCAGCAAAACCTGGACGTTTGTCTTTTTGCTCCGGAGGTTGCCAAAAGCGAAAAAAGGTGCTTTTGAGGATGGAATCCGCAGGAAAGCAGAGAGGGCCAAATTGTCTGTGGCATTTGAAGAGGTTCCAGGAGGCAGTGAGAACCAGCATTACTTTTCCCCGCTGTCACCTTTGCTGTGGCAGCAAAAGCTGGACATTTGTCTTTTTTGCTCCGGAGGTTGCCGAAAGCGAAAAAAGGTGCTTTTGAGGATGGAGTCCGCAGGAAAGCAGAGAGGGCCAAATTGTCTGTGGCATTTGAAAGGGTTCCAGGAAGCAGTGAGAACCAGCATTACTTTCCCCGCTGGCACCTTTGCTGTGGCAGCAAAAGCTGGACGTTTGTCTTTTTTGCTCCGGAGGTTGCTGAAAGCGAAAACAGGTGCTTTTGAGGATGGAGTCCCGCAGAAAGCAGAAGAGGGCCAAATTGTCTGTGGCATTTGTAGAGGTTCCAGGGGGCAATGAGAACCAGCATTACTTTCCCCGCTGGCACCTTTGCTGTGGCAGCAAAACCTGGACGTTTGTCTTTTTTGCTCCGGAGGTTGCGGAAAGCCAAAACAGGTGCTTTTGAGGATGGAGTCCGCAGGAAAGCAGAGAGGGCCAAATTGTCTGGGGCATTTGTAGAGGTTCCAGGGGGCAATGAGGACCAGCATTACTTTTCCCCGCTGGCACCTTTGCTGTGGCAGCAAAAGCTGGACGTTTGTCTTTTTTGCTCCGGAGGTTGCCGAAAGCGAAAACAGGTGCTTTTGAGGATGGAGTCCGCAGGAAAGCAGAGAGGGCCAAATTGTCTGTGGCATTTGTAAGGGTTCCAGGAGGCAGTGAGAACCAGCATTACTTTTCCCCGCTGGCACCTTTGCTGTGGCAGCAAAAGCTGGACGTTTGTCTTTTTTTGCTCCGGAGGTTGCCGAAAGCGAAAACAGGTTGCTTTTGAGGATGGAGTCCGCAGGAAAGCAGAGAGGGCCAAATTGTCTGGGGCATTTGAAGAAGTTTCAGGAGGCAATGAGGACCAGCATTACTTTTCCCTGCTGGCACCTTTGCTGTGGCAGCAAAACCTGGACGTTTGTCTTTTTTTGCTCCGGAGGTTGCCGAAAGCGAAAACAGGTGTTTTTTGAGGATGGAGTCCGCAGGAAAGCAGAGAGGGCCAAATTGTCTGTGGCATTTGAAAGGGTTCCAGGAGGCAATGAGGACCAGCATTACTTTTCCCCGCTGGCACCTTGCTGTGGCAGCAAAAGCTGGACGTTTGTCTTTTTTGCTCCGGAGGTTTGCCGAAAGCGAAAACAGGTGCTTTTGAGGATGGAGTCCGCAGGAAAGCAGAGAGGGCCAAATTGTCTGTGGCATTTGAAAGGGTTCCAGGAGGCAGTGAGAACCAGCATTACTTTTCCCGCTGGCACCTTTTGCTGTGGCAGCAAAAGCTGGACGATTTTCATTTTGCTGCTGAGGTTGCCGAAAGCGAAAACAGGTGCTTTTGAGGATGGAGTCCGCAGGGAAAGCAGAGAGGGCCAAATTGGTCTGTGGCATTTGAAAGGGTTCCAGGAGACAGTGAGAACCAGCATTACTTTTCCCCGCTGGCACCTTTGCTGTGGCAGCAAAACCCTGGACGTTTGTCTTTTTGGCTCCAAACACCGCCGAAAGCGAAACCAGGTGCTTTTGAGGATGGAGTCCGCAGGAAAGAAGAGAGGGCCAAATTGTCTGGGGCATTTGAAGAAGTTCCAGGAGGCAATGAGGACCAGCATTACTTTCCCCCGCTGGCACCTTTGCTGTGGCAGCAAAACCTGGACGTTTTTCTTTTTGCTCCGGAGGTTGCCAAAAGCGAAAAAAGGTGCTTTTGAGGCTGGAATCCGCAGGAAAGCAGAGAGGGCCAAATTGTCTGTGGCATTTGAAGAGGTTCCAGGAGGCAGTGAGAACCAGCATTACTTTTCCCCGCTGTCACCTTTGCTGTGGCAGCAAAAGCTGGACATTTGTCTTTTTTGCTCCGGAGGTTGCCGAAAGCGAAAAAAGGTGCTTTTGAGGATGGAGTCCGCAGGAAAGCAGAGAGGGCCAAATTGTCTGTGGCATTTGAAAGGGTTCCAGGAAGCAGTGAGAACCAGCATTACTTTTCCCCGCTGGCACCTTTGCTGTGGCAGCAAAGCTGGACGTTTGTCTTTTTTTGCTCGGAGGTTGCCGAAAGCGAAAACAGGTGCTTTTGAGGATGGAGTCCGCAGAAAGCAGAGAGGGCCAATTGTCTGTGGCATTTGAAGAGGTTCCAGGAGGCAATGAGGACCAGCATTACTTTTCCCCGCTGGCACCTTTGCTGTGGCAGCAAAAGCTGGACGTTTGTCTTTTTTGCTCCTGAGGTTGCCGAAAGCCAAAACAGATGGCTTTTGAGGATGGAGTCCGCAGGAAAGCAGAGAGGGCCAAATTGTCTGGGGCATTTGAAAGGGTTCCAGGAGGCAGTGAGAACCAGCATTACTTTCCCCGCTGGCACCTTTGCTGTGGCAGCAAAACCTGGACATTTGTCTTTTTTGCTCCGGAGGTTGTCGAAAGCGAAACCAGGTGCTTTTGAGGATGGAGTCCGCAGGAAAGCAGAGAGGGCCAAATTGTCTGGGGCATTGAAAGGGTTCCAGGAGGCAGTGAGAACAGCATTACTTTCCCCGCTGGCACCTTTGCTGTGGCAGCAAAAGCTGGACGTTTGTCTTTTTGCTCCGGAGGTTGCTGAAAGCGAAAACAGGTGCTTTGAGGATGGAGTCCGCAGGAAAGCAGAGAGGGCCAAAATTGTCTGTGGCATTTGTAGAGGTTCCAGGGGGCAATGAGAACCAGCATTACTTTTCCCCGCTGGCACCTTTGCTGTGGCAGCAAAACCTGGACGTTTGTCTTTTTTGCTCCGGAGGTTGCCGAAAGCCAAAACAGGTGCTTTGAGGATGGAGTCCGCAGGAAAGCAGAGAGGGCCAAAATTGTCTGGGGCATTTGTAGAGTTCCAGGGGCAATGAGGACCAGCATTACTTTTCCCCGCTGGCACCTTTGCTGTGGCAGCAAAAGCTGGACGTTTGTCTTTTTTGCTCCGGAGGTTGCCGAAAGCGAAAACAGGTGCTTTTGAGGATGGAGTCCGCAGGAAAGCAGAGAGGGCCAAATTGTCTGTGGCATTTGTAAGGGTTCCAGGAGGCAGTGAGAACCAGCATTACTTTTCCCCGCTGGCACCTTTGCTGTGGCAGCAAAAGCTGGACGTTTGTCTTTTTTGCTCCGGAGGTTGCCGAAAGCGAAAACAGGTGCTTTTGAGGATGGAGTCCGCAGGAAAGCAGAGAGGGCCAAATTGTCTGGGGCATTTGAAGAAGTTTCAGGAGGCAATGAGGACCAGCATTACTTTTCCCTGCTGGCACCTTTGCTGTGGCAGCAAAACCTGGACGTTTGTCTTTTTGCTCCGGAGGTTGCCGAAAGCGAAAAACAGGTGTTTTTGAGGATGGAGTCCGCAGGAAAGCAGAGAGGGCCAAATTGTCTGTGGCATTTGAAAGGGTTCCAGGAGGCAATGAGGACCAGCATTACTTTTCCCCGCTGGCCACAGCAAAGGTGCCAGCGGGAAAAGTATGCTGGTCCTCATTGCCTCCTGGAACCCTTTCAAATGCCACAGACAATTTGGCCCTCTCTGCTTTCCTGCGGACTCCATCCTCAAAAACACCTGTTTTCGCTTTCGGCAACCTCCGGAGCAAAAAAGACAAACGTCCAGGTTTTTGCTGCCACAGCAAAGGTGCCAGCAGGGAAAAGTAATGCTGGTCCTCATTGCCTCCTGAAACTTCTTCAAATGCCCCAGACAATTTGGCCCTCTCTGCTTTCCTGCGGACTTCCATCCTCAAAAGCACCTGTTTTCGCTTTCGGCAACCTCCGGAGCAAAAAGACAAACGTCCAGCTTTTGCTGCCACAGCAAAGGTGCCAGCGGGGAAAGTAATGCTGGTTCTCACTGCCTCCTGGAACCCTTACAAATGCCACAGACAATTTGGCCTCTCTGCTTTCCTGCGGACTCCATCCTCAAAAGCACCTGTTTTCGCTTTCGGCAACCTCCGGAGCAAAAAAGACAAACGTCCAGCTTTTGCTGCCACAGCAAAGGTGCCAGCGGGGAAAAGTAATGCTGGTCCTCATTGCCCCCTGGAACCTCTACAAATGCCCCAGACAATTTGGCCCTCTCTGCTTTCCTGCGGACTCCATCCTCAAAAGCACCTGTTTTGGCTTTCGGCAACCTCCGGAGCAAAAAAGACAAACGTCCAGGTTTTGCTGCCACAGCAAAGGTGCCAGCGGGGAAAAGTAATGCTGGTTCTCATTGCCCCCTGGAACCTCTACAAATGCCACAGACAATTTGGCCCTCTCTGCTTTCCTGCGGACTCCATCCTCAAAAGCACCTGTTTTCGCTTTCAGCAACCTCCGGAGCAAAAAAGACAAACGTCCAGCTTTTGCTGCCACAGCAAGGTGCCAGCGGGGAAAAGTAATGCTGGTTCTCACTGCCTCCTGGAACCCTTTCAAATGCCCCAGACAATTTGGCCCTCTCTGCTTTCCTGCGGACTCCATCCTCAAAAGCACCTGGTTTCGCTTTCGACAACCTCCGGAGCAAAAAAGACAAATGTCCAGGTTTTGCTGCCACAGCAAAGGTGCCAGCGGGGAAAAGTAATGCTGGTTCTCACTGCCTCCTGGAACCCTTTCAAATGCCCCAGACAATTTGGCCCTCTCTGCTTTCCTGCGGACTCCATCCTCAAAAGCATCTGTTTTGGCTTTCGGCAACCTCAGGAGCAAAAAAGACAAACGTCCAGCTTTTGCTGCCACAGCAAAGGTGCCAGCGGGGAAAAGTAATGCTGGTCCTCATTGCCTCCTGGAACCTCTTCAAATGCCACAGACAATTTGGCCCTCTCTGCTTTCCTGCGGACTCCATCCTCAAAAGCACCTGTTTTCGCTTTCGGCAACCTCCGGAGCAAAAAAGACAAACGTCAGCTTTTGCTGCCACAGCAAAGGTGCCAGCGGGGAAAAGTAATGCTGGTTCTCACTGCTTCCTGGAACCCTTTCAAATGCCACAGACAATTTGGCCCTCTCTGCTTTCCTGCGGACTCCATCCTCAAAAGCACCTTTTTTCGCTTTCGGCAACCTCCGGAGCAAAAAAGACAAATGTCCAGCTTTTGCTGCCACAGCAAAGGTGACAGCGGGGAAAAGTAATGCTGGTTCTCACTGCCTCCTGGAACCTCTTCAAATGCCACAGACAATTTGGCCCTCTCTGCTTTCCTGCGGATTCCATCCTCAAAAGCACCTTTTTCGCTTTTGGCAACCTCCGGAGCAAAAAGAAAAACGTCCAGGTTTTGCTGCCACAGCAAAGGTGCCAGCGGGGGAAAGTAATGCTGGTCCTCATTGCCTCCTGGAACTTCTTCAAATGCCCCAGACAATTTGGCCCTCTCTTCTTTCCTGCGGACTCCATCCTCAAAAGCACCTGGTTTCGCTTTCGGCGGTGTTTGGAGCAAAAAAGACAAACGTCCAGGTTTTGCTGCCACAGCAAAGGTGCCAGCGGGGAAAAGTAATGCTGGTTCTCACTGTCTCCTGGAACCCTTTCAAATGCCACAGACAATTTGGCCCTCTCTGCTTTCCTGCGGACTCCATCCTCAAAAGCACCTGTTTTCGCTTTCGGCAACCTCAGCAGCAAAATGAAAATCGTCCAGCTTTTGCTGCCACAGCAAAGGTGCCAGCGGGGAAAAGTAATGCTGGTTCTCACTGCCTCCTGGAACCCTTTCAAATGCCACAGACAATTTGGCCCTCTCTGCTTTCCTGCGGACTCCATCCTCAAAAGCACCTGTTTTCGCTTTCGGCAACCTCCGGAGCAAAAAAGACAAACGTCCAGCTTTTGCTGCCACAGCAAAGGTGCCAGCGGGGAAAAGTAATGCTGGTCCTCATTGCCTCCTGGAACCCTTTCAATGCCACAGACAATTTGGCCCTCTCTGCTTTCCTGCGGGACTCCATCCTCAAAAACACCTGTTTTCGCTTTCGGCAACCTCCGGAGCAAAAAAGACAAACGTCCAGGTTTTGCTGCCACAGCAAAGGTGCCAGCAGGGAAAAGTAATGCTGGTCCTCATTGCCTCCTGAAACTTCTTCAAATGCCCCAGACAATTTGGCCCTCTCTGCTTTCCTGCGGACTCCATCCTCAAAAGCACCTGTTTTCGCTTTCGGCAACCTCCGGAGCAAAAAAGACAAACGTCCAGCTTTTGCTGCCACAGCAAAGGTGCCAGCGGGGAAAAGTAATGCTGGTTCTCACTGCCTCCTGGAACCCTTACAAATGCCACAGACAATTTGGCCCTCTCTGCTTTCCTGCGGACTCCATCCTCAAAAGCACCTGTTTTCGCTTTCGGCAACCTCCGGAGCAAAAAAGACAAACGTCCAGCTTTTGCTGCCACAGCAAAGGTGCCAGCGGGGAAAAGTAATGCTGGTCCTCATTGCCCCTGGAACCTCTACAAATGCCCCAGACAATTTGGCCCTCTCTGCTTTCCTGCGACTCCATCCTCAAAGCACCTGTTTTGGCTTTCGGCAACCTCCGGAGCAAAAAGACAAACGTCCAGGTTTTGCTGCCACAGCAAAGGTGCCAGCGGGGAAAAGTAATGCTGGTTCTCATTGCCCCCTGGAACCTCTACAAATGCCACAGACAATTTGGCCCTCTCTGCTTTCCTGCGGACTCCATCCTCAAAAGCACCTGTTTTCGCTTTCAGCAACCTCCGGAGCAAAAAAGACAAACGTCCAGCTTTTGCTGCCACAGCAAAGGTGCCAGCGGGGAAAAGTAATGCTGGTTCTCACTGCTTCCTGGAACCCTTTCAAATGCCACAGACAATTTGGCCCTCTCTGCTTTCCTGCGGACTCCATCCTCAAAAGCACCTTTTTTCGCTTTCGGCAACCTCCGGAGCAAAAAAGACAAATGTCCAGCTTTTGCTGCCACAGCAAAGGTGACAGCGGGGAAAAGTAATGCTGGTTCTCACTGCCTCCTGGAACCTCTTCAAATGCCACAGACAATTTGGCCCTCTCTGCTTTCCTGCGGATTCCATCCTCAAAAGCACCTTTTTTCGCTTTTGGCAACCTCCGGAGCAAAAAAGACAAACGTCCAGGTTTTGCTGCCACAGCAAAGGTGCCAGCGGGGGAAAGTAATGCTGGTCCTCATTGCCTCCTGGAACTTCTTCAAATGCCCCAGACAATTTGGCCCTCTCTTCTTTCCTGCGGACTCCATCCTCAAAAGCACCTGGTTTCGCTTTCGGCGGTGTTTGGAGCAAAAAAGACAAACGTCCAGGTTTTGCTGCCACAGCAAAGGTGCCAGCGGGGAAAAGTAATGCTGGTTCTCACTGCCTCCTGGAACCCCTTCAAATGCCCCAGACAATTTGGCCTCTCTGCTTTCCTGCGGACTCCATCCTCAAAAGCACCTGTTTTTCGCTTTCGGCAACCTCCGGAGCAAAAAAGACAAACGTCCAGCTTTTGCTGCCACAGCAAAGGTGCCAGCGGGAAAAGTAATGCTGGTTCTCACTGCCTCCTGGAACCCTTTCAAATGCCCCAGACAATTTGGCCCTCTCTGCTTTCCTGCGGACTCCATCCTCAAAAGCACCTGTTTTGGCTTTCGGCAACCTCCGGAGCAAAAAAAGACAAACGTCCAGCTTTTGCTGCCACAGCAAAGGTGCCAGCGGGGAAAAGTAATGCTGGTTCTCACTGCCTCCTGGAACCCTTTCAAATGCCACAGACAATTTGGCCCTCTCTGCTTTCCTGCGGACTCCATCCTCAAGAGCACCTGGTTTCGCTTTCGACAACCTCCGGAGCAAAAAAGACAAACGTCCAGCTTTTGCTGCCACAGCAAAGGTGCCAGCAGGGAAAAGTAATGCTGGTCCTCATTGCCTCCTGGAACCTCTTCAAATGCCACAGACAATTTGGCCCTCTCTGTTTCCTGCGGACTCCATCCTCAAAAGCACCTGTTTTTCGCTTTCGGCAACCTCCGGAGCAAAAAAGACAAACGTCCAGCTTTTGCTGCCACAGCAAAGGTGCAGCGGGGAAAAGTAATGCTGGTCCTCATTGCCCCCTGGAACCTCTACAAATGCCCCAGACAATTTGGCCCTCTCTGCTTTCCTGCGGACTCCATCCTCAAAAGCACCTGTTTTCGCTTTCAGCAACCTCCGGAGCAAAAAAGACAAACGTCCAGGTTTTGCTGCCACAGCAAAGGTGCCAGCGGGGAAAAGTAATGCTGGTTCTCATTGCCCCCTGGAACCCTTTCAAATGCCACAGACAATTTGGCCCTCTCTGCTTTCCTGCGGACTCCATCCTCAAAAGCACCTGTTTTCGCTTTCGGCAACCTCCGGAGCAAAAAAGACAAACGTCCAGCTTTTGCTGCCACAGCAAAGGTGCCAGCGGGGAAAAGTAATGCTGGTCCTCATTGCCTCCTGGAACCCTTTCAAATGCCACAGACAATTTGGCCCTCTCTGCTTTCCTGCGGACTCCATCCTCAAAAACACCTGTTTTCGCTTTCGGCAACCTCCGGAGCAAAAAAGACAAACGTCCAGGTTTTGCTGCCACAGCAAAGGTGCCAGCAGGGAAAAGTAATGCTGGTCCTCATTGCCTCCTGAAACTTCTTCAAATGCCCCAGACAATTTGGCCCTCTCTGCTTTCCTGCGGACTCCATCCTCAAAAGCACCTGTTTTCGCTTTCGGCAACCTCCGGAGCAAAAAAGACAAACGTCCAGCTTTTGCTGCCACAGCAAAGGTGCCAGCGGGGAAAAGTAATGCTGGTTCTCACTGCCTCCTGGAACCCTTACAAATGCCACAGACAATTTGGCCCTCTCTGCTTTCCTGCGGACTCCATCCTCAAAAGCACCTGTTTTCGCTTTCGGCAACCTCCGGAGCAAAAAGACAAACGTCCAGCTTTTGCTGCCACAGCAAAGGTGCCAGCGGGAAAAGTAATGCTGGTCCTCATTGCCCCCTGGAACCTCTACAAATGCCCCAGACAATTTGGCCCTCTCTGCTTTCCTGCGGACTCCATCCTCAAAAGCACCTGTTTTGGCTTTCGGCAACCTCCGGAGCAAAAAAGACAAACGTCCAGGTTTTGCTGCCACAGCAAAGGTGCCAGCGGGGAAAAGTAATGCTGGTTCTCATTGCCCCCTGGAACCTCTACAAATGCCACAGACAATTTGGCCCTCTCTGCTTTCCTGCGGACTCCATCCTCAAAAGCACCTGTTTCGCTTTCAGCAACCTCCGGAGCAAAAAAGACAAACGTCCAGCTTTTGCTGCCACAGCAAAGGTGCCAGCGGGGAAAAGTAATGCTGGTTCTCACTGCCTCCTGGAACCCTTTCAAATGCCCCAGACAATTTGGCCCTCTCTGCTTTCCTGCGGACTCCATCCTCAAAAGCACCTGGTTTCGCTTTCGACAACCTCCGGAGCAAAAAAGACAAATGTCCAGGTTTTGCTGCCACAGCAAAGGTGCCAGCGGGGAAAAGTAATGCTGGTTCTCACTGCCTCCTGGAACCCTTTCAAATGCCCCAGACAATTTGGCCCTCTCTGCTTTCCTGCGGACTCCATCCTCAAAAGCATCTGTTTGGCTTTCGGCAACCTCAGGAGCAAAAAGGACAAACGTCCCAGGTTTTGCTGCCACAGCAAAGGTGCCAGCGGGGAAAAGTAATGCTGGTCCTCATTGCCTCCTGGAACCTCTTCAAATGCCACAGACAATTTGGCCCTCTCTGCTTTCCTGCGGACTCCATCCTCAAAAGCACCTGTTTTCGCTTTCGGCAACCTCCGGAGCAAAAAAGACAAACGTCCAGCTTTTGCTGCCACAGCAAAGGTGCCAGCGGGGAAAAGTAATGCTGGTTCTCACTGCTTCCTGGAACCCTTTCAAATGCCACAGACAATTTGGCCCTCTCTGCTTTCCTGCGGACTCCATCCTCAAAAGCACCTTTTTTCGCTTTCGGCAACCTCCGGAGCAAAAAAGACAAATGTCCAGCTTTTGCTGCCACAGCAAAGGTGACAGCGGGGAAAAGTAATGCTGGTTCTCACTGCCTCCTGGAACCTCTTCAAATGCCACAGACAATTTGGCCCTCTCTGCTTTCCTGCGGATTCCATCCTCAAAAGCACCTTTTTCGCTTTTGGCAACCTCCGGAGCAAAAAAGACAAACGTCCAGGTTTTGCTGCCACAGCAAAGGTGCCAGCGGGGGAAAGTAATGCTGGTCCTCATTGCCTCCTGGAACTTCTTCAAATGCCCCAGACAATTTGGCCCTCTCTTCTTTCCTGCGGACTCCATCCTCAAAAGCACCTGGTTTCGCTTTCGGCGGTGTTTGGAGCAAAAAAGACAAACGTCCAGGTTTTGCTGCCACAGCAAAGGGGCCAGCGGGGAAAAAGTAATGCTGGTTCTCACTGCCTCCTGGAACCCCTTCAAATGCCCCAGACAATTTGGCCCTCTCTGCTTTCCTGCGGACTCCATCCTCAAAAGCACCTGTTTTCGCTTTCGGCAACCTCCGGAGCAAAAAAGACAAACGTCCAGCTTTTGCTGCCACAGCAAAGGTGCCAGCGGGAAAAGTAATGCTGGTTCTCACTGCCTCCTGGAACCCTTTCAAATGCCCCAGACAATTTGGCCCTCTCTGCTTTCCTGCGGACTCCATCCTCAAAAGCACCTGTTTTGGCTTTCGGCAACCTCCGGAGCAAAAAAGACAAACGTCCAGCTTTTGCTGCCACAGCAAAGGTGCCAGCGGGGAAAAGTAATGCTGGTTCTCACTGCCTCCTGGAACCCTTTCAAATGCCCCAGACAATTTGGCCCTCTCTGCTTTCCTGCGGACTCCATCCTCAAGAGCACCTGGTTTCGCTTTCGACAACCTCCGGAGCAAAAAAGACAAACGTCCAGCTTTTGCTGCCACAGCAAAGGTGCCAGCAGGGAAAAGTAATGCTGGTCCTCATTGCCTCCTGGAACCTCTTCAAATGCCACAGACAATTTGGCCCTCTCTGTTTCCTGCGGACTCCATCCTCAAAAGCACCTGTTTTCGCTTTCGGCAACCTCCGGAGCAAAAAAGACAAACGTCCAGCTTTTGCTGCCACAGCAAAGGTGCCAGCGGGGAAAAGTAATGCTGGTCCTCATTGCCCCCTGGAACCTCTACAAATGCCCCAGACAATTTTGGCCCTCTCTGCTTTCCTGCGGACTCCATCCTCAAAAGCACCTGTTTTCGCTTTCAGCAACCTCCGGAGCAAAAAAGACAAACGTCCAGGTTTTGCTGCCACAGCAAAGGTGCCAGCGGGGAAAAGTAATGCTGGTTCTCATTGCCCCCTGGAACCTCTTCAAATGCCACAGACAATTTGGCCCTCTCTGCTTTCCTGCGGACTCCATCCTCAAAAGCACCTGTTTTCGCTTTCGGCAACCTCCGGAGCAAAAAAGACAAACGTCCAGGGTTTTGCTGCCACAGCAAAGGTGCCAGCGGGGAAAAGTAATGCTGGTTCTCACTGCCTCCTGGAACCCTTTCAAATGCCCCAGACAATTTGGCCCTCTCTGCTTTCCTGCGGACTCCATCCTCAAAAGCACCTGTTTTCGCTTTCGGCAACCTCCGGAGCAAAAAAGACAAACGTCCAGGTTTTGCTGCCACAGCAAAGGTGCCAGCGGGGAAAAGTAATGCTGGTTCTCACTGCCTCCTGGAACCCTTTCAAATGCCCCAGACAATTTGGCCCTCTCTGCTTTCCTGCGGACTCCATCCTCAAAAGCACCTGTTTTCGCTTTCGGCAACCTCCGGAGCAAAAAAGACAAACGTCCAGCTTTTGCTGCCACAGCAAAGGTGCCAGCGGGGAAAAGTAATGCTGGTTCTCACTGCCTCCTGGAACCCTTTCAAATGCCACAGACAATTTGGCCCCTCTATGCTTTCCTGCGGACTCCATCCTCAAAAGCACCTGTTTTCGCATTTGGCAACCTCCGGAGCAAAAAGACAAACGTCCAGCTTTTGCTGCCACAGCAAAGGTGCCAGCGGGAAAAAGTAATGCTGTTCTCACTGCCTCCTGGAACCCTTTCAAATGCCACAGACAATTTGGCCCTCTCTGCTTTCCTGCGGACTCCATCCTCAAAAGCACCTTTTTTCGCTTTCGGCAACCTCCGGAGCAAAAAAGACAAACGTCCAGGTTTTGCTGCCACAGCAAAGGTGCCAGCGGGGAAAAGTAATGCTGGTCCTCATTGCCTCCTGGAACCCTTTCAAATGCCCCAGACAATTTGGCCCTCTCTGCTTTCCTGCGGACTCCATCCTCAAAAACACCTGTTTTCGCTTTCGGCAACCTGCGGAGCAAAAAAGACAAACGTCCAGGTTTTGCTGCCACAGCAAAGGTGCCAGCGGGGAAAAGTAATGCTGGTTCTCACTGCCTCCTGGAACCCTTTCAAATGCCACAGACAATTTGGCCCTCTCTGCTTTGCTGCGGACTCCATCCTCAAAAGCACCTGTTTTCTCTTTCAGCAACCTCCAAAGCAAAAAAGACAAACGTCCAGCTTTTCCTGCCACAGCAAAGGTGCCAGCGGGGAAAAGTAATGCTGGTCCTCATTGCCTCCTGGAACCTCTTCAAATGCCCCAGACAATTTGGCCCTCTCTGCTTTCCTGCGGACTCCATCCGCAAAAGCACCTTTTTTCGCTTTCAGCAACCTCCGGAGCAAAAAAGACAAACGTCCAGGTTTTGCTGCCACAGCAAAGGTGCCAGCGGGGAAAAGTAATGCTGGTTCTCACTGTCTCTTGGAACCCTTTCAAATGCCACAGACAATTTGGCCCTCTCTGCTTTCCTGCGGACTCCATCCTCAAAAGCACCTGTTTTCGCTTTCGGCCACCTCAGCAGCAAAATGAAAATCGTCCAGCTTTTGCTGCCACAGCAAAGGTGCCAGCAAGGAAAAGTAATGCTGGTTCTCACTGCCTCCTGGAACCCTTTCAAATGCCCCAGACAATTTGGCCCTCTCTGCTTTCCTGCGGACTCCATCCTCAAAAGCACCTTTTTTCGCTTTCGGCAACCTCCGGAGCAAAAAACACAAACGTCCAGCTTTTGCTGCCACAGCAAAGGTGCCAGCGGGAAAAAGAAATGCTGGTTCTCACTGCCTCCTGGAACCCTTTCAAATGCCACAGACAATTTGGCCCTCTATGCTTTCCTGCGGACTCCATCCTCAAAAGCATCTGTTTTCGCTTTCGGCAACCTCCGGAGCAAAAAAGACAAACGTCCAGCTTTTGCTGCCACAGCAAAGGTGCCAGCGGGGAAAAGTAATGCTGGTTCTCACTGCCTCCTGGAACCCTTTCAAATGCCACAGACAATTTGGCCCTCTCTGCTTTCCTGCGGACTCCATCCTCAAAAGCACCTGTTTTCGCTTTCGGCAACCTCCGGAGCAAAAAAGACAAACGTCCAGGTTTTGCTGCCACAGCAAAGGTGCCAGCGGGGAAAAGTAATGCTGGTTCTCACTGCCTCCTGGAACCCTTTCAAATGCCCCAGACAATTTGGCCCTCTCTGCTTTCCTGCGGACTCCATCCTCAAAAGCACCTGTTTTCGCATTTGGCAACCTCAGGAGCAAAAAAGACAAACGTCCAGCTTTTGCTGCCACAGCAAAGGTGCCAGCGGGAAAAAGTAATGCTGGTTCTCACTGCCTCCTGGAACCCTTTCAAATGCCACAGACAATTTGGCCCTCTCTGCTTTCCTGCGGACTCCATCCTCAAAAGCACCTGTTTTCGCTTTCGGCAACCTCCGGAGCAAAAAAGACAAACGTCCAGCTTTTGCTGCCACAGCAAAGGTGCCAGCGGGGAAAAGTAATGCTGGTCCTCATTGCCTCCTAGAACCCTTTCAAATGCCCCAGACAATTTGGCCCTCTCTGCTTTCCTGCGGACTCCATCCTCAAAAGCACCTGTTTTCGCTTTCAGCAACCTCCGGAGCAAAAAAGACAAACGTCCAGGTTTTGCTGCCACAGCAAAGGTGCCAGCGGGGAAAAGTAATGCTGGTTCTCACTGCCTCCTGGAACCCTTTCAAATGCCACAGACAATTTGGCCCTCTCTGCTTTCCTGCGGACTCCATCCTCAAAAGCACCTGGTTTCGCTTTCGACAACCTCCGGAGCAAAAAAGACAAACGTCCAGGTTTTGCTGCCACAGCAAAGGTGCCAGCGGGGAAAAGTAATGCTGGTTCTCACTGCCTCCTGGAACCCTTTCAAATGCCCCAGACAATTTGGCCCTCTCTGCTTTCCTGCGGACTCCATCCTCAAAAGCATCTGTTTTGGCTTTCGGCAACCTCAGGAGCAAAAAAGACAAACGTCCAGGTTTTGCTGCCACAGCAAAGGTGCCAGCGGGGAAAAGTAATGCTGGTCCTCATTGCCTCCTGGAACCTCTTCAAATGCCACAGACAATTTGGCCCTCTCTGCTTTCCTGCGGACTCCATCCTCAAAAGCAGCTGTTAACGCTTTCGGCAACCTCCGGAGCAAAAAAGACAAACGTCCAGGTTTTGCTGCCACAGCAAAGGTGCCAGCGGGGAAAAGTAATGCTGGTTCTCACTGCTTCCTGGAACCCTTTCAAATGCCACAGACAATTTGGCCCTCTCTGCTTTCCTGCGGACTCCATCCTCAAAAGCACCTTTTTTCTCTTTCGGCAACGTCCGGAGCAAAAAAGACAAATGTCCAGCTTTTGCTGCCACAGCAAAGGTGACAGCGGGGAAAAGTAATGCTGGTTCTCACTGCCTCCTGGAACCTCTTCAAATGCCACAGACAATTTGGCCCTCTCTGCTTTCCTGCGGATTCCATCCTCAAAAGCACCTTTTTTCGCTTTTGGCAACCTCCGGAGCAAAAAAGACAAACGTCCAGGTTTTGCTGCCACAGCAAAGGTGCCAGCGGGGGAAAGTAATGCTGGTCCTCATTGCCTCCTGGAACTTCTTCAAATGCCCCAGACAATTTGGCCCTCTCTTCTTTCCTGCGGACTCCATCCTCAAAAGCACCTGGTTTCGCTTTCGGCGGTGTTTGGAGCAAAAAAGACAAACGTCCAGGTTTTGCTGCCACAGCAAATGTGCCAGCGGGGAAAAGTAATGCTGGTTCTCACTGCCTCCTGGAACCCCTTCAAATGCCCCAGACAATTTGGCCCTCTCTGCTTTCCTGCGGACTCCATCCTCAAAAGCACCTGTTTTCGCTTTCGGCAACCTCCGGAGCAAAAAAGACAAACGTCCAGCTTTTGCTGCCACAGCAAAGGTGCCAGCGGGGAAAAGTAATGCTGGTTCTCACTGCCTCCTGGAACCCTTTCAAATGCCCCAGACAATTTGGCCCTCTCTGCTTTCCTGCGGACTCCATCCTCAAAAGCACCTTTCTTCGCTTTTGGCAACCTCCGGAGCAAAAAAGACAAACGTCCAGGTTTTGCTGCCACAGCAAAGGTGCCAGCGGGGAAAAGTAATGCTGGTTCTCACTGCCTCCTGGAACCCTTTCAAATGCCACAGACAATTTGGCCCTCTCTGCTTTCCTGCGGACTCCATCCTCAAAAGCACCTGGTTTCGCTTTCGACAACCTCCGGAGCAAAAAAGACAAACGTCCAGCTTTTGCTGCCACAGCAAAGGTGCCAGCAGGGAAAAGTAATGCTGGTTCTCACTGCCTCCTGGAACCCTTTCAAATGCCACAGACAATTTGGCCCTCTCTGCTTTCCTGCGGACTCCATCCTCAAAAGCACCTTTTTTTCGCTTTCGGCAACCTCAGGAGCAAAAAAGACAAACGTCCAGCTTTTGCTGCCACAGCAAAGGTGCCAGCGGGGAAAAGTAATGCTGGTCCTCATTGCCTCCTGGAACCTCTTCAAATGCCACAGACAATTTGGCCCTCTGTGCTTTCCTGCGGACTCCATCCTCAAAAGCACCTGTTTTCGCTTTCGGCAACCTCCGGAGCAAAAAAGACAAACGTCCAGCTTTTGCTGCCACAGCAAAGGTGCCAGCGGGGAAAAGTAATGCTGGTCCTCATTGCCCCCTGGAACCTCTACAAATGCCACAGACAATTTGGCCCTCTCTGCTTTCCTGCGGACTCCATCCTCAAAAGCACCTGTTTTCGCTTTCAGCAACCTCCGGAGCAAAAAAGACAAACGTCCAGCCTTTGCTGCCACAGCAAAGGTGCCAGCGGGGAAAAGTAATGCTGGTTCTCATTGCCCCCTGGAACCTCTTCAAATGCCACAGACAATTTGGCCCTCTCTGCTTTCCTGCGGACTCCATCCTCAAAAGCACCTGTTTTCGCTTTCAGCAACCTCCGGAGCAAAAAAGACAAACGTCCAGCTTTTGCTGCCACAGCAAAGGTGCCAGCGGGGAAAAGTAATGCTGGTTCTCACTGCCTCCTGGAACCCTTTCAAATGCCCCAGACAATTTGGCCCTCTCTGCTTTCCTGCGGACTCCATCCTCAAAAGCACCTGTTTTCGCTTTCGGCAACCTCAGCAGCAAAAAAGACAAACGTCCAGCTTTTGCTGCCACAGCAAAGGTGCCAGCGGGGAAAAGTAATGCTGGTTCTCACTGCCTCCTGGAACCCTTTCAAATGCCCCAGACAATTTGGCCCTCTCTGCTTTCCTGTGGACTCCATCCTCAAAAGCACCTGTTTTCGCTTTCGGCAACCTCAGCAGCAAAAAAGAAAAACGTCCAGCTTTTGCTGCCACAGCAAAGGTGCCAGCAAGGAAAAGTAATGCTGGTTCTCACTGCCTCCTGGAACCTCTTCAAATGCCACAGACAATTTGGCCCTCTCTGCTTTCCTGCGGACTCCATCCTCAAAAGCAGCTGTTTTCGCTTTCGGCAACCTCCGGAGCAAAAAAGACAAACGTCCAGGTTTTGCTGCCACAGCAAAGGTGCCAGCGGGGAAAAGTAATGCTGGTTCTCACTGCTTCCTGGAACCCTTTCAAATGCCACAGACAATTTGGCCCTCTCTGCTTTCCTGCGGACTCCATCCTCAAAAGCACCTTTTTTCTCTTTCGGCAACGTCCGGAGCAAAAAAGACAAATGTCCAGCTTTTGCTGCCACAGCAAAGGTGACAGCGGGGAAAAGTAATGCTGGTTCTCACTGCCTCCTGGAACCCTTTCAAATGCCACAGACAATTTGGCCCTCTCTGCTTTCCTGCGGACTCCATCCTCAAAAGCACCTGTTTTCGCTTTCGGCAACCTCCGGAGCAAAAAAGACAAACGTCCAGCTTTTGCTGCCACAGCAAAGGTGCCAGCGGGGAAAAGTAATGCTGGTTCTCACTGCCTCCTGGAACCCTTTCAAATGCCCCAGACAATTTGGCCCTCTCTGCTTTCCTGTGGACTCCATCCTCAAAAGCACCTGTTTTCGCTTTCGGCAACCTCAGCAGCAAAAAAGAAAAACGTCCAGCTTTTGCTGCCACAGCAAAGGTGCCAGCAAGGAAAAGTAATGCTGGTTCTCACTGCCTCCTGGAACCTCTTCAAATGCCACAGACAATTTGGCCCTCTCTGCTTTCCTGCGGACTCCATCCTCAAAAGCAGCTGTTTTCGCTTTCGGCAACCTCCGGAGCAAAAAAGACAAACGTCCAGGTTTTGCTGCCACAGCAAAGGTGCCAGCGGGGAAAAGTAATGCTGGTTCTCACTGCTTCCTGGAACCCTTTCAAATGCCACAGACAATTTGGCCCTCTCTGCTTTCCTGCGGACTCCATCCTCAAAAGCACCTTTTTTCTCTTTCGGCAACGTCCGGAGCAAAAAAGACAAATGTCCAGCTTTGCTGCCACAGCAAAAGGTGACAGCGGGGAAAAGTAATGCTGGTTCTCACTGCCTCCTGGAACCCTTTCAAATGCCCCAGACAATTTGGCCCTCTCTGCTTTCCTGCGGACTCCATCCTCAAAAGCACCTGTTTTCGCTTTCGGCAACCTCCGGAGCAAAAAAGACAAACGTCCAGCTTTTGCTGCCACAGCAAAGGTGCCAGCGGGGAAAAGTAATGCTGGTTCTCACTGCCTCCTGGAACCCTTTCAAATGCCCCAGACAATTTGGCCCTCTCTGCTTTCCTGTGGACTCCATCCTCAAAAGCACCTGTTTTCGCTTTCGGCAACCTCAGCAGCAAAAAAGAAAAACGTCCAGCTTTTGCTGCCACAGCAAAGGTGCCAGCAAGGAAAAGTAATGCTGGTTCTCACTGCCTCCTGGAACCTCTTCAAATGCCACAGACAATTTGGCCCTCTCTGCTTTCCTGCGGACTCCATCCTCAAAAGCAGCTGTTTTCGCTTTCGGCAACCTCCGGAGCAAAAAAAGACAAACGTCCAGGTTTTGCTGCCACAGCAAAGGTGCCAGCGGGGAAAAGTAATGCTGGTTCTCACTGCTTCCTGGAACCCTTTCAAATGCCACAGACAATTTGGCCCTCTCTGCTTTCCTGCGGACTCCATCCTCAAAAGCACCTTTTTTCTCTTTCGGCAACGTCCGGAGCAAAAAAGACAAATGTCCAGCTTTTGCTGCCACAGCAAAGGTGACAGCGGGGAAAAGTAATGCTGGTTCTCACTGCCTCCTGGAACCTCTTCAAATGCCACAGACAATTTGGCCCTCTCTGCTTTCCTGCGGATTCCATCCTCAAAAGCACCTTTTTTCGCTTTTGGCAACCTCCGGAGCAAAAAAGACAAACGTCCAGGTTTTGCTGCCACAGCAAAGGTGCCAGCGGGGGAAAGTAATGCTGGTCCTCATTGCCTCCTGGAACTTCTTCAAATGCCCCAGACAATTTGGCCCTCTCTTCTTTCCTGCGGACTCCATCCTCAAAAGCACCTGGTTTCGCTTTCGGCGGTGTTTGGAGCAAAAAAGACAAACGTCCAGGTTTTGCTGCCACAGCAAATGTGCCAGCGGGGAAAAGTAATGCTGGTTCTCACTGCCTCCTGGAACCCCTTCAAATGCCCCAGACAATTTGGCCCTCTCTGCTTTCCTGCGGACTCCATCCTCAAAAGCACCTGTTTTCGCTTTCGGCAACCTCCGGAGCAAAAAAGACAAACGTCCAGCTTTTGCTGCCACAGCAAAGGTGCCAGCGGGGAAAAGTAATGCTGGTTCTCACTGCCTCCTGGAACCCTTTCAAATGCCCCCAGACAATTTGGCCCTCTCTGCTTTCCTGCGGACTCCATCCTCAAAAGCACCTTTCTTCGCTTTTGGCAACCTCCGGAGCAAAAAAGACAAACGTCCAGGTTTTGCTGCCACAGCAAAGGTGCCAGCGGGGAAAAGTAATGCTGGTTCTCACTGCCTCCTGGAACCCTTTCAAATGCCACAGACAATTTGGCCCTCTCTGCTTTCCTGCGGACTCCATCCTCAGGAGCACCTGGTTTCGCTTTCGACAACCTCCGGAGCAAAAAAGACAAACGTCCAGCTTTTGCTGCCACAGCAAAGGTGCCAGCAGGGAAAAGTAATGCTGGTTCTCACTGCCTCCTGGGAACCCTTTCAAATGCCACAGACAATTTGGCCCTCTCTGCTTTCCTGCGGACTCCATCCTCAAAAGCAACTTTTTTTCGCTTTCGGCAACCTCAGGAGCAAAAAAGACAAACGTCCAGCTTTTGCTGCCACAGCAAAGGTGCCAGCGGGGAAAAGTAATGCTGGTCCTCATTGCCTCCTGGAACCTCTTCAAATGCCACAGACAATTTGGCCCTCTGTGCTTTCCTGCGGACTCCATCCTCAAAAGCACCTGTTTTCGCTTTCGGCAACCTCCGGAGCAAAAAAGACAAACGTCCAGCTTTTGCTGCCACAGCAAAGGTGCCAGCGGGGAAAAGTAATGCTGGTCCTCATTGCCCCCTGGAACCTCTACAAATGCCACAGACAATTTGGCCCTCTCTGCTTTCCTGCGGACTCCATCCTCAAAAGCACCTGTTTTCGCTTTCAGCAACCTCCGGAGCAAAAAAGACAAACGTCCAGCCTTTGCTGCCACAGCAAAGGTGCCAGCGGGGAAAAGTAATGCTGGTTCTCATTGCCCCCTGGAACCTCTTCAAATGCCACAGACAATTTGGCCCTCTCTGCTTTCCTGCGGACTCCATCCTCAAAAGCACCTGTTTTCGCTTTCAGCAACCTCCGGAGCAAAAAAGACAAACGTCCAGCTTTTGCTGCCACAGCAAAGGTGCCAGCGGAAAAGTAATGCTGGTTCTCACTGCCTCCTGGAACCCTTTCAAATGCCCCAGACAATTTGGCCCTCTCTGCTTTCCTGCGGACTCCATCCTCAAAAGCACCTGTTTTCGCTTTCGGCAACCTCCGGAGCAAAAAAGACAAACGTCCAGCTTTTGCTGCCACAGCAAAGGTGCCAGCGGGGAAAAGTAATGCTGGTTCTCACTGCCTCCTGGAACCCTTTCAAATGCCCCAGACAATTTGGCCCTCTCTGCTTTCCTGCGGACTCCATCCTCAAAAGCACCTGTTTTCGCTTTCGGCAACCTCAGCAGCAAAAAAGACAAACGTCCAGCTTTTGCTGCCACAGCAAAGGTGCCAGCAAGGAAAAGTAATGCTGGTTCTCACTGCCTCCTGGAACCCTTTCAAATGCCCCAGACAATTTGGCCCTCTCTGCTTTCCTGCGGACTCCATCCTCAAAAGCACCCTGTTTTGGCTTTCGGCAACCTCCGGAGCAAAAAAGACAAACGTCCAGCTTTTGCTGCCACAGCAAAGGTGCCAGCAAGGAAAAGTAATGCTGGTTCTCACTGCCTCCTGGAACCCTTTCAAATGCCCCAGACAATTTGGCCCTCTCTGCTTTCCTGTGGACTCCATCCTCAAAAGCACCTGTTTTCGCTTTCGGCAACCTCAGCAGCAAAAAAGAAAAACGTCCAGCTTTTGCTGCCACAGCAAAGGTGCCAGCAAGGAAAAGTAATGCTGGTTCTCACTGCCTCCTGGAACCTCTTCAAATGCCACAGACAATTTGGCCCTCTCTGCTTTCCTGCGGACTCCATCCTCAAAAGCAGCTGTTTTCGCTTTCGGCAACCTCCGGAGCAAAAAAGACAAACGTCCAGGTTTTGCTGCCACAGCAAAGGTGCCAGCGGGGAAAAGTAATGCTGGTTCTCACTGCTTCCTGGAACCCTTTCAAATGCCACAGACAATTTGGCCCTCTCTGCTTTCCTGCGGACTCCATCCTCAAAAGCACCTTTTTTCTCTTTCGGCAACGTCCGGAGCAAAAAAGACAAATGTCCAGCTTTTGCTGCCACAGCAAAGGTGACAGCGGGGAAAAGTAATGCTGGTTCTCACTGCCTCCTGGAACCTCTTCAAGTGCCACAGACAATTTGGCCCTCTCTGCTTTCCTGCGGATTCCATCCTCAAAAGCACCTTTTTTCGCTTTTGGCAACCTCCGGAGCAAAAAAGACAAACGTCCAGGTTTTGCTGCCACAGCAAAGGTGCCAGCGGGGGAAAGTAATGCTGGTCCTCATTGCCTCCTGGAACTTCTTCAAATGCCCCAGACAATTTGGCCCTCTCTTCTTTCCTGCGGACTCCATCCTCAAAAGCACCTGGTTTCGCTTTCGGCGGTGTTTGGAGCAAAAAAGACAAACGTCCAGGTTTTGCTGCCACAGCAAATGTGCCAGCGGGGAAAAGTAATGCTGGTTCTCACTGCCTCCTGGAACCCCTTCAAATGCCCCAGACAATTTGGCCCTCTCTGCTTTCCTGCGGACTCCATCCTCAAAAGCACCTGTTTTCGCTTTCGGCAACCTCCGGAGCAAAAAAGACAAACGTCCAGCTTTTGCTGCCACAGCAAAGGTGCCAGCGGGGAAAAGTAATGCTGGTTCTCACTGCCTCCTGGAACCCTTTCAAATGCCCCAGACAATTTGGCCCTCTCTGCTTTCCTGCGGACTCCATCCTCAAAAGCACCTTTCTTCGCTTTTGGCAACCTCCGGAGCAAAAAAGACAAACGTCCAGGTTTTGCTGCCACAGCAAAGGTGCCAGCGGGGAAAAGTAATGCTGGTTCTCACTGCCTCCTGGAACCCTTTCAAATGCCACAGACAATTTGGCCCTCTCTGCTTTCCTGCGGACTCCATCCTCAGGAGCACCTGGTTTCGCTTTCGACAACCTCCGGAGCAAAAAAGACAAACGTCCAGCTTTTGCTGCCACAGCAAAGGTGCCAGCAGGGAAAAGTAATGCTGGTTCTCACTGCCTCCTGGAACCCTTTCAAATGCCACAGACAATTTGGCCCTCTCTGCTTTCCTGCGGACTCCATCCTCAAAAGCACCTTTTTTTCGCTTTCGGCAACCTCAGGAGCAAAAAAGACAAACGTCCAGCTTTTGCTGCCACAGCAAAGGTGCCAGCGGGGAAAAGTAATGCTGGTCCTCATTGCCTCCTGGAACCTCTTCAAATGCCACAGACAATTTGGCCCTCTGTGCTTTCCTGCGGACTCCATCCTCAAAAGCACCTGTTTTCGCTTTCGGCAACCTCCGGAGCAAAAAAGACAAACGTCCAGGTTTTGCTGCCACAGCAAAGGTGCCAGCGGGGAAAAGTAATGCTGGTCCTCATTGCCCCCTGGAACCTCTACAAATGCCACAGACAATTTGGCCCTCTCTGCTTTCCTGCGGACTCCATCCTCAAAAGCACCTGTTTTCGCTTTCAGCAACCTCCGGAGCAAAAAAGACAAACGTCCAGCCTTTTGCTGCCACAGCAAAGGTGCCAGCGGGGAAAAGTAATGCTGGTTCTCATTGCCCCCTGGAACCTCTTCAAATGCCACAGACAATTTGGCCCTCTCTGCTTTCCTGCGGACTCCATCCTCAAAAGCACCTGTTTTCGCTTTCAGCAACCTCCGGAGCAAAAAAGACAAACGTCCAGCTTTTGCTGCCACAGCAAAGGTGCCAGCGGGGAAAAGTAATGCTGGTTCTCACTGCCTCCTGGAACCCTTTCAAATGCCCCAGACAATTTGGCCCTCTCTGCTTTCCTGCGGACTCCATCCTCAAAAGCACCTGTTTTCGCTTTCGGCAACCTCCGGAGCAAAAAAGACAAACGTCCAGCTTTTGCTGCCACAGCAAAGGTGCCAGCGGGGAAAAGTAATGCTGGTTCTCACTGCCTCCTGGAACCCTTTCAAATGCCACAGACAATTTGGCCCTCTCTGCTTTCCTGCGGACTCCATCCTCAAAAGCACCTGTTTTCGCTTTCGGCAACCTCAGCAGCAAAAAAGAAAAACGTCCAGCTTTTGCTGCCACAGCAAAGGTGCCAGCAAGGAAAAGTAATGCTGGTTCTCACTGCCTCCTGGAACCCTTTCAAATGCCCCAGACAATTTGGCCCTCTCTGCTTTCCTGCGGACTCCATCCTCAAAAGCACCTGTTTTGGCTTTCGGCAACCTCCGGAGCAAAAAAGACAAACGTCCAGCTTTTGCTGCCACAGCAAAGGTGCCAGCAAGGAAAAGTAATGCTGGTTCTCACTGCCTCCTGGAACCCTTTCAAATGCCCCAGACAATTTGGCCCTCTCTGCTTTCCTGTGGACTCCATCCTCAAAAGCACCTGTTTTCGCTTTCGGCAACCTCAGCAGCAAAAAAGAAAAACGTCCAGCTTTTGCTGCCACAGCAAAGGTGCCAGCAAGGAAAAGTAATGCTGGTTCTCACTGCCTCCTGGAACCCTTTCAAATGCCACAGACAATTGGCCCTCTCTGCTTTCCTGCGGACTCCATCCTCAAAAGCACCTGTTTTGGCTTTCGGCAACCTCCGGAGCAAAAAAGACAAACGTCCAGCTTTTGCTGCCACAGCAAAGGTGCCAGCGGGGAAAAGTAATGCTGGTTCTCACTGCCTCCTGGAACCCTTTCAAATGCCCCAGACAATTTGGCCCTCTCTGCTTTCCTGCGGACTCCATCCTCAAAAGCACCTGTTTTCGCTTTCGGCAACCTCCGGAGCAAAAAAGACAAACGTCCAGGTTTTGCTGCCACAGCAAAGGTGCCTTAGGGGAAAAGTAATGCTGGTTCTCACTGCCTCCTGGAACCCTTTCAAATGCCACAGACAATTTGGCCCTCTCTGCTTTCCTGCGGACTCCATCCTCAAAAGCACCTGTTTTCGCTTTCGGCAACCTCCGGAGCAAAAAAGACAAACGTCCAGGTTTTGCTGCCACAGCAAAGGTGCCAGCGGGGAAAAGTAATGCTGGTTCTCACTGCCTCCTGGAACCCTTTCAAATGCCCCAGACAATTTGGCCCTCTCTGCTTTCCTGCGGACTCCATCCTCAAAAGCACCTGTTTTCGCTTTCGGCAACCTCCGGAGCAAAAAAGACAAACGTCCAGCTTTTGCTGCCACAGCAAAGGTGCCAGCGGGGAAAAGTAATGCTGGTTCTCACTGCCTCCTGGAACCCTTTCAAATGCCACAGACAATTTGGCCCTCTCTGCTTTCCTGCGGACTCCATCCTCAAAAGCACCTGTTTTCGCATTTGGCAACCTCCGGAGCAAAAAAGACAAACGTCCAGGTTTTGCTGCCACAGCAAAGGTGCCAGCGGGGAAAAGTAATGCTGGTTCTCACTGCCTCCTGGAACCCTTTCAAATGCCACCACACAATTTGGCCCTCTCTGCTTTCCTGCGGACTCCATCCTCAAAAGCACCTGTTTTCGCTTTCGGCAACCCTCCGGAGCAAAAAAGACAAACGTCCAGCGTTTTGCTGCCACAGCAAAGGTGCCAGCGGGGAAAAGTAATGCTGGTTCTCACTTGCCTCCTGGAACCCTTTCAAATGCCCCAGACAATTTGGCCCTCTCTGCTTTCCTGCGGACTCCATCCTCAAAAACACCTGTTTTCGCTTTCGGCAACCTCCGGAGCAAAAAAGACAAACGTCCAGCTTTTGCTGCCACAGCAAAGGTACCAGCAGGGAAAAGTAATGCTGGTTCTCACTGCCTCCTGGAACTCCTTCAAATGCCACGGACAATTTGGCTCTCTCTGCTTTCCTGCGGACTCCATCCTCAAAAGCACCTGTTTTCGCTTTCGGCAGCCTCCGGAGCAAAAAAGACAAACGTCCAGCTTTTGCTGCCACAGCAAAGGTGCCAGCGGGGAAAAGTAATGCTGGTTCTCACTGCCTCCTGGAACCCTTTCAAATGCCACAGACAATTTGGCCCTCTCTGCTTTCCTGCGGACTCCATCCTCAAAGCACCTGTTTTCGCTTTCGGCAGCCTTCC